>NC_051177.1:203608054-203633120 GCF_013339695.2 Rhipicephalus sanguineus
CTCGAGGACAGCGGACATGTCCCAAAACCATGTTCGGATTTAGAGCTCACCTGTCCACGCAAGACGTTTCACTGCAGATCAAGAAGAAAGTCATCGACAAATTGGACACGCACACCCATAGAGCCATCCTCGCACTAGACGTGAAAGGGGCTTTTGACAACCGTGTCGCACGAAGCCATACTGCAACACCTGAGCGTCTATAACTGCGGAGAAAAGATGTAAAGCTACATAAGAGCTTTTCTGAAAGAGAGGACAGCCACAGTGGGAATAGGCGACTGCGCTCCGAGAAGTTTGAAATACCGCCGAGGGGTACGCCACAAGGCTCCGTTACCTCTCCGATGCTATTCAATCTGTCAATGAGCTCCTTACCAAAAGAACTCTAAGAAATAGAAGGGATTGGCCATGCAATATATGCTGACGACCTCACCATCCGGACTACGGGAGGATCCACAGGCCAGCAGCAAGGTGCTCTGCAAGAAGCGGTTGACAGAACAGAAAATACCTGGAAGCATGTGGACTGACGTGCGCACCAGAAAAGTCTGAGCTCCTAGTGCTAAGAAAGCGCACAGGATGCCGACAACCGCAGCAGACACGAGACCCGGAAGTGAAGGTAGGAGGCGTCATAATTCAGAACAGAATTATGAAGTGAAGGTAGAAGGCGTCATAATTCCTCATGTTTCAACTCTTCGTATCCTGGGACTCTTAATTCAAAAGGACGGGGCCGGAGGGGGGAAGCGCAGAGTTAGAAATGATTCAGAAAACCGTGCAACAAGTCAGTCATCTGATCAAAAAAGTGACTAGCAAAAGTCACGGACTCAAAGAAGATTGCACTAAAATTATACAAGCGCTAATCACAAGCATTATCACGTCCGGGACCCCATACGTAGACATGAAGAACAGTCAACGGATTAAAATAAACACTAATCAGAAAAGCCCACAATATTGCCATGGGCCTGTCGCCCTCCACATCCACGGAAAAGCTGCTTAAAATGGGAGTGCACAACACATGGGAAGAGCTCGTGGAAGCGCACAATGTCAACCAGCTGGAGAGACTGAAGCTGACGAATACGGGTAGAGCCCTACTTCAAGATCTGGGTTATTAAGTCGAAGATGGCATGCACTTTCCTCAGCGTATCCCGCACGAGATCAGAAACAACCTACACATAAGCAATATACCAAGAAACATGCATCCTGAGTATGACAAGAGAAGGAGACACGCTAGGATACAACTGCTAAAGGAAACACTAAAACACACCAACAGCAATGAAGAAGATGATGATATGTGATGTTTTATGGCGCAAGGGCCAATTAATGGCCAAAGAGCGCCAGGTCGTGGGACAAAAAGATGTGAGCAATGATTATGGTAAGTGGCTGTATAAGGGCCTTAAAATTCCACGCCCTAAAGGCGGGTAAAAACATATATCTATTAAAATCATGGGAGTGACATGAAAATGTGTGAACAGATCTATATATATATACAATGAAATTATGGCGATGACGTACGGAGTGAATAGCACGTGTGCCTCCTCAAGTCCTTTGTGTCCAAAGGCCTGGAGGCAAGTGCTTTTCTTTGAGAGAACTACCGCAGCAGCGGCCTCTGCTGAGAAGCCGTGCTGCGGCTGCCTGGAAATATAACATTAAAACTATGTACATCTTTGAGAAAACCGAGGAGTGAATCATATTTAAAAACAGGTTCGCTGCCTATGAACATTGAGGGATGGAGTGGGAGATGTCGGCGGTATGATGGAAAATGCTTTTCTCTGATGGCATCAAGATGGGTGCATTGAAGGAGGATGTGGAATACAGTGAGTGGCGCGTCGCATTTCTCACACATGGGTGGGTCACCGCCGGACAAAAGGTGTGCGTGTGTACTATGTGTGTGTCCTATTCTCATTCTACAAAGTGTGACTTCTGTATAGCGTGACTTTGACACCGGTGGCCAGGCACCAAGACAGGGCTTGATGACATGCAATTTATTTTTGGTTTCTCTATCCCACAAGCGCTGCCAGTGTGCCCTTAATGATTTCTTTAGAGCGGGCTTAAGGTCCAATGCAGGGACTGCAACAGATGTATCGGCAGCGCTTTCTTGGACGGTTGCAGCTAGTTTGTCTGCCATAACATTGCCTTCTATCTCACGGTGTCCTGGGAACCCAGCACACTACAACATGCTGTTTGAGTGAGTAAACGGTACATAGCAGTGAATACAGCGAGACGATGACAGGGTTTTTGTGTTTCTTGAGGGTTTTCAATGCCTTTACGACGCTTAATGAATCTGTGTATATGACTGAATTTTGTAATTGTAATTGCTTAATGTGTTTAACGGCAGCATATATCGCATAGGCTTCTGCGGTGAAAATACTTGTATTAGGGTGCAGAACGCCGGCATCGGAGAATGATGGGCCGACCGCCGCATAAGACACACCAGTGTGAGATTTTGAAGCATCTGTAAAGTATTCAGGGCAGGAATATTTGTGCTGTAATTCAAGAAAATACGTGTGGATATGTGCAAGTGGGGCGTGTTTAGTAACCTCTACAAAGGATAGGTCACAGTCGATAGTCTGCCACTGCCACGGTGGGAGCTCTATTGCGGGAGGCATCACGTTGTGTTCAAGAAGTGGAACACCCATTTCTTCTGCCAAGCCTCTCACACGCAGAGAGTAGGGCTGTCTCACTCGGGGGCGGTTATAAAAGAGGGTGGAGCTGGACAAATCATTTAAGGTAGGGTGTTCATTGTTCGAACTAACTTTTAAAAAATACATGAATGATAGGTATGACCTCTGCAAATGAAGTGGCCACTCGTCAGATTCCACATACAGGCTTTCTACAGGACTCGTCCTGAAGGCACCTGTAGAGAGGCGAATACCTAAATGATGGACAGGATCGAGCATCTTTAGGACGCTTGGTGAAGCCGACTGATACGTTATGGCTCCGTAGTCGAGACGCGTGCGTACAAGACTCCTGTACAGATTCAACAGGCATTTTTTGTCACTACCCCACGTAATGCGTGACAGCAGTTTTAAGAGGTTCATTGTTTTCAAGCACTTGTTTTTCAGATGTTTTATATGTGGCACAAAGGTTAATTTTGAATCCAGAATTAAGCCTAAAAATTTATGTTCTATATTTACTGGTAAACGCTGACCCTGCAGATCAAGTTCGGGATCGGGGTGTATGCCTCTTTTCCTAGAAAAGAGCACGCAGGTGCTTTTTTGTGCATTGAGGCTGAACCCGTTCTCGTCTGCCCATTTAGCCACCTTGTTTAGGCCGAGCTGTACCTGCCGCTCACAGATTGCGAGGTTGCACGACTTAAAACCTATCTGTATGTCATCCACATACGTGCAGTAGAACATGTTGCGCGGGATGGAAAGACGCAAAGAGTTCATTTTTAAAATAAAAAGAGTGCTGCTAAGCACCCCACCCTGTGGTACTCCAGTTTCTTGGACAAACAGATCCGATAAAATATTTCCCACTCGGACACGAAATGTGCGGTTCGACAGGTAGCTCTCTATAATATTCAACATTCTACCTCGGATGCCTAAGTGTGAGAGGTCTCTCAGTATTCCAAACCGCCATGTTGTATCGTAAGCCTTTTCCATATCAAGGAATACTGAGAGAAAGAATTGCTTATGGAGGAATGCATCGCGAATTGCTGCCTCGATACGTATTAAATGATCAGCTGTAGATCGTCCCTCTCGAAATCCACACTGGTATGGATCGAGAAAAATGTTGGATTCTAGAAAATGTAGCAGCCGCCTGTTTATCATCTTTTCGAATAATTTACAGAGACAACTGGTTAGGGCTATAGGCCTGTAACTCGTAACAAGAGATGGGTCCTTACCCTGTTTCAGGATGGGAATTACGATGGCCTGCTTCCAAGCTGAGGGCATCTCGCCAGAAAACCATATAGTGTTATAGAGACTGAGGAGAGTCTTCTGTGTCTCATGGGGCAAATGTTTCAGCATCTCATACACTATTCGGTCAGAGCCAGGCGCAGAATTGTTGCAGCAATTGAGCGACGCCTCCAGCTCTGCTAGGCAGAATGGTCTGTTATATGGTTCGTCTGTTGTGGATTTGCGTTCAAGCTTTTGTCTCTCAATTATTCCTTTGTACCTTTTAAACGTTTCCGAATAGTGAGACGAGCTGGAAACATGTTCAAAATGTGCACCGAGAGAGTTGGCTTGGTCTTCCAGGGTGTCGCCCTGTATGTTTACTAAAGGAAGTGAAAATGTATGTTGCCCTCTTATTTTCTTAACCCGGTTCCAGGCTCTACCTTCGTCGGTGTATGAGTTTATTCCCGATAGAAACTTCTGCCAGCTTTCTCTCCTAGCCTGCCGACGCGTTCTCCTCCCTTGGGATTTTGCTTGCTTAAACATTACTAGATTTTCAGCTGTGGGGGAGTCACGCAATAGCGTCCACGCCTTGTTTTGTTTCCTCCGAGCCTTACGGCACTCGTCGTTCCACCAGGGGACACGACGTTTGCTTGTGGCCCTGGCTATTTCCGGTATACATTGAGCGGCAGCGTTAATTATAAAAGCAGTAAAATACTCAACAGCACTGTCAATACTAAAAGAACACATGTCCGCCCACGAGATTTAGTAAGCTTATGGAACTTCTCCCAATCGGCTTTGTCAAGATTCCACTGAGGAGCCTGGGGTGGATAATCATTTGCTCTTTGTGTTTTGAGGAGTATTGGGAAGTGGTCACTCCCAAAAGGGTTTTTAACCTACTTCCCAGCTAAAATCTAGTAAAATAGACGGGGAAATGATGCTAAGGTCGATGGATGAATATGTTTTGTTCGCAAGGCTAAAAAACGTGTGTTCTTTCTTGTTAAGTAGACATGCGCCCGTGGAAAAGAGAAAATTTTCAATGAGGCGGCCTCGCGCGTCGGTGCGAGGGTCGCCCCACAGGCTGCTGTGTGCATTAAAATCGCCTAGAACAAGGTAGGGCTCCGGCAACTCGTCTATAAAAGATTGAAATTCGTGTTTGTGTAGCTGGTACTGTGGGGGTATGTATATTGAGCAGATAGTCATGAGTTTGTTTGCAATTATAGCTCGAACGGCTACTGCCTCCAGTGCCGTTCGGAGTGGAAAGTGCTGGCATGCTACGCTTTTGTCAAGTATGATAGCTACCCCGCCAGAAGATGCGAGAGCATCCTGGCGATCTTTCCGAAAAACAACATACTGGCGGAGGAAGTTTGTGTGTCTGGGATTTAAGTGTGTCTCCTGTACACACAGCACTTTTGGACGCAATTTACTAAGGAGCTCCTGTATGTCGTCTAGTTGTGTAATAGTCCTCTGACGTTCCATTGTAATATTGTGTCCATGTTGAAAGTGTACGTGTGCTGTGTGTGGCAAAAGGTGAAAGTGACTTATTTTACAGAGCCTTTGTCAGGCCCTGTAATTAGGGTTCTGTCTTTTTTGGAGCGGTCGAGAGGTTCTCGCCGCTCCTTTGGCGCTGCCTGCGCCTTTCCACTTGGAGTTGTGTCCATTGCCTCGTGCGAGGCATCGGACAAGCGTTCCAGCGAGCGGTGTGCGCGCAGTGTTGGCTTCGCCTTCAAAGACAAAGCCTTTGGCCCGACCAACCTGGAGGTCGAAGGGAGCTCCTTGACCTCCGAGGTGCCATGGTTGGAAGAAGCCTCTGGCATGGCCATGTTAGAGGAAGGCAGGGCAGCCTTGGCTGCTCCCACCGTGGGGGCTGATGGCGGTAGCCTCGGCACGCTACGCGTGGCTTCGGCAACCGCCTCATGCCGTTGTGGTGCTGCCCCCCTATGCACCACTTCGGCGAAAGATGTTTTCGCGGCAATGTGCGGCGAGACACGCTGTCTTGCCTCACGGAAACTGATGTTGTGTGTGACTTTGATTGTTAGAATTTCTTTTTCTTTTTTCCACGCAGCGCAGGACCTGGAATATGCTGGATGGTCACCGTCGCAGTTGGCGCAGTGTACCTCGGCCTTGCAATCATCATCGGTAGAGTGTCCCGTCGCGCCGCATTTTGCACAGGTTAGTTGCCCTCGGCAACTCTGCGAAGCATGTCCGAACCGTTGACACTTGAAGCAGCGTCGCGGGTTTGGAATGTATGGTCTCACGCGTAGTTTCAGGTAGCCGGTCTCAATTTCATCTGGTAGCGTGCTTGAGGCGAAGGTTAGGATGATGTGCCGGGTTGGTAGCTCTTTGTTTTCACGTCGGATTTTTATGCGCTGCACCTGTACGACGTTCTGATCTTTCCATCCAGTAAGGAGTTCCTCGTCTGATAGATCCATTAGGTCGTCATCTGACACGACACCCTTGACGGTGTTCATCGTTCGGTGAGGCGTGACAGTTATGGGCTTGTCCCCAAATGATGCAAGGTTTGCCAATTTCTGAAACTGTGTCTTGTCTTTAATAACCTCTAGCAGAATGTCCCCACTGGCCATCTTCGTGGCCTTGTAGCCACTTCCGATGGTCTCTATGAGACACCTGGACACAAGGAACGGCGAGATGTTGCGGGCTTTTTTGTCTGGATTCTCGCAATGGATAACATGGTACTTGGGGAACGGGTCTTGTTTTTTTAAGAGAGAGAATGCGTTTGCATCGGTGCGCCCCCTTTTAGGGGGGCGATCAAAACAGAAAGGGTTTGGTGATCCCATGAGAAAATGTGTTTTTTCGGCAACGACGCCTACCGCCCACCACGGAGCCCAACAAGGGGACGTGGCAGAGCATGTAAACAGGTCTGCACAACGCCAGTAGTACGCCGTTACTATAACCTAATATATATATCCAAGGTTGGACATGTACACCAGGTTAACCCTTGCCGCCGAGAAAAGTGGAAGTAAACAGAAGAGATGAGTAGACAGAAAAGATTAAAAGTGAGAAAGACGAAGATGTGGAGGGAGAGAGACAGGAAAAGGCGACTGCCGATTTCCCCTGGGTGGGTCAGCCCAAGGGTGCCGTCTACGTGAAGCCGGGGCCAAAGGGGTGTGTTGCCTCTGTCGGGGGGCCTTAAAGGTCCAGTCACCCGGCGTCGGCTCAACCCCCAGGATCCCCTTTTCCCCGGACACGGCAAAGCCACGCACGGCTAGGCGTGGGAGGGGGTCGAAACCCCCCCGTTAGCTCGGGTCCGTGGTGTCGCTACACACCAAACGCCTGCTTGCGCAGACGCCCCTGCGGGCAGCAATGAAGAAGACGTGAGGTACACGGACCCGAGACTTACATTACAAATGACCGTTTTGCAATCAGCGTGGTCGACGAAAACAGTCAAGAACTGACAGCAACATCCATATATGCCAAGGACCCAAGTACAGCGGAAGAATTGGGCATAGCCTTGGCCATCGCTACATGCAAGAAGACGCGGGTTACCGTGATCACGGATACGCAAGAAGCGTGCAGAAGGTACATGAACGGAAGGATCGGAAAGGCAGCACTTTATGTATTAAAGAGCACGAAGGTGGAAGAAACCACCATCCTCTGGACACCGGGACACGAGTCTCTCGCGGGGAACCAGGCGGCACACGCTGCGGCTCGAGATCATGCACGCCGAGCCATCTCCGACACGCAGAGAACACGTACCGATGGTTGTCACAACGAGGATGAACGCATACCGAAGAAGTATTCCGACATTTTGGCGCATTACAGGAAGCAGAGGAAGCGGTACCCGCCAGCACACAAGAGTCTGAGTAATGAGCAAGCGGTGACCCGGAGAAGACGGAACTTACCCGCACGGAACATTGATGCACGCAATGTATCCAGGGGCCTACAGGAGGGACTGCAAGTTTTGCCCACCGGACACGCGCAACACCCTGTGCCATATGATGCTGGAGTGCACAAACAATCCGTACGTACCACCATCATCACCCCCAAGCGAAAACGAAGAGGAAGGAGCAGATATAGAGAAAGAATTAGAAGACCAGTGGGAGGCTCTGCTGGTGACGCAAGGCCCTGACAACCAGCTACAATTGGTGAACAGGGCTCGGGCGGCGGCAGCGAGCCATGGCTACCTGGACTGAGGAGGCCACCCACTTTAGGGCTGAAGTACAAAGAGCCTGGTCTAAAATAACGTTCATTTCTCTCTCCCCCTCCTCCAGTCTCCTCTCCTTCAAGTGGTAGAGCGCTGCGCGCGTTCAGTCCAGCGCTTGCCTCGGTTGGCTCCTCTGAAATGCGGGCTCGACATGCCGAATTTCTCTCCTGCGCAGCGCCGCGATGAGGGCCTGCGCATGCGCGTCCCCTCCCCCTCTCTCTCGCGCGCCTGTCGACCGCGTTCCCCGCACGCCCTGTGAGAATTAACGGTCAGGCTAGAGGGAAGACACGAAGCGCGTAGTGTTCCTCTTCGCGTTCCAAGACGCGAGGTCGGTAGCATGCCCAGCGAACACCAACGGAACGCGATCGTGCAAGTGCTCCGGCTTCGCATCGCCTCATGGTCCCCTTTCGCGGGAGACGGTGTAATTTTTAAATGCGAATGCATTTCTTAGTCGGGGCATGTCAGGCGTCTGTCGGTGTCCGCGCGCCGGCAGGTGTTATCGCTCCGCTCTCACTCCCTCTCCCATAGCAACAGCTGCGGGCGCGCGCGCTTATCCTCACCCCTAGCAACCGGAGCAGGTGGCGCGGGTGGAGTAGCGGAGAGTGAGTGGAGAGGAGGAGCGCGCTCTGGTGTGTGAGGGCGCTCGCATCGCGGGAGCTCGGCGGAGCTCCCGCGTGTGTGGAGAGAGTGTAGGAGAGGATAGGTGCAGTTCTTCGCCGCTCCTTCTCTCGCCGTTCGCTCTCTCTCCTCCCTGCGCCCTACTCTCCCGTCCACTCGCTCGCACGTATATATAAATGGAGTGAAGCGATTACTACGCCGTGTACTCTCGGCGCAAGAGATGCATTCGCATTTCCTCACGATTCCCTTCGGGGAGGTGGGGTCATTTTTTTATCTATGTTCACGTTGGTTTCGTGCACATAACAAATAATAATAATAATAATAATAATAATAATAATAATAATAATAATAATCTTTATTGTCATCTTGAATAGTACAACATAGATAACAGGCCTGTCAAAGCCAAAAGGGGGCTTGGAGGACTAGACCCAGCACATTGGCAAACGAGTGATGACACACAGTAATGTATATTGAAAAGCTTGTCACGTAAAATAACCAAAGGAGAAAAAAGACAAACATGTAGTTCATTTACACTACATTTAAACACAATAACATGAATTAATAAAACTAGCGGTAGCAAAACTATTTTAACGGCAGAATATGAAGTAAGAATAGAGCACGTTTAACAGGTTATACCCGGTATGAAAGAAACTGTGAAAAACAAAACCGTAGTAGGATAAATGATGCAGCATTAAAATGACTTTAGATGTTGCCTAAACTGCGTTTTGTCGTTGCAGAAAAGACTCTGTCAGGGAGGTCTTAAGAACAGTAGGAACAGAGACCTCTCTAGTTGATTTGCCATATCGTATATTGACGAATGGTGCAGTAAAACGGTAAACTTTTTTATAATACGAGTGACAATGTGTTCGTCTTTGAACTGAGAGTTCCAGAAGTGCCGTAACAGAATAGTTTGATTGAAGAACGCTTTAAAAGACGACATACCACGAAGAGATTATAGATTTGCATTCTCTGTAGATGGATTTCAAAATGCTTGTCAACTTGACACTGCCATCGCGAAGAACAGAGAGCAAATAATGTGATGCCATATCGCAGGAGCAAGCATGATAGTCACTTTAATATCGGTGGTTGCAATTGATCTCATATTGAAACGCATCCATGAGATTTTTACTAGTCCGTCACAAGCAATCAGTCCAGGAGAGGTTGCTATCAAAGAAGATACCAAGATATTTTATAGAATTAACATATTCAATGGGAGTACATTTACAGAAGGCGCAATCACGAGCATGAAGGAGCGGGGGTGCAAAAATTCGTTGCTTTCAACGAATTTTTAAAGCAAATTAGTCGCGTTTTTAACACGAAAGTGTTTTATGCCGGGGTCCACCAAGACTTCAGTGACGTATTTCCGTCACGGAAATGACGTAGAAAACATTTACACGGTCAGATGTCAAAGAATAAAAGTTCCGTCAACGGGCATCGAACCCACGACTGCTCGGTCCGCAACAACAGATGCCGGGCACGGTATCCACTGCACCACGGCCACTTTTTTTTTCTTTATTGCAATATAATACATTATATACATATACACATGCGTCACACATCACCCACCAGCATGCGTAAGGCTGGCTTGATCTAGTAATGCACTTTTAACTGTTTCAATGTATCTAATATACAAATAATTTCATCACTTGCCCCTCGGTGCTCCAGCACCTTTCTGAGCTTCGTGATCTGTTCAACAAACAGGCGTTCACAAACTCCGGAGGGTTTACAAACGCGCCTTTTATATCTACCACTCTCCCGGTCGGCGGGGTGGTGTTGCCATCTGGGAGCGGTAAAGTGAACTAATTCGTCATTACTTTGGCCTCCGCGATTAGCACCTGCAACGCGTTACACGTCCGTCCCATTCGGCGCGTTTTCAATAGAAGTTCAATTTTGTCAGTGCCTTAACACACCGCGAGGTGGCGATATTATACCAAGCGTCGTAAAAGCGTCGGCCTCGCTCATTGCATCACGCTAATCCAAACCGAAACTAGCTCTGCGACGCGCGCCTGCCTCACCTGGCTGTAATACCGCGTTCACCGCTGACGCGCTTGCCCCGAGAAAAATCGCGGCTGGGCTACCTGGGGCGGCAGGACGCGCTTTGCGTTTCCCTCTAGTCCGGCCGTGGTGTTCAATCACATTTTAACATGCCGCGGGATGGCGACCAAGTTCAGCGTCCAATATGCGACGCTCTTCTGGCTATCACACCTCGTTCTCTGATTACGCTTTCACCGTTAACTACTACAGCTACCACAAGGGTTTGTTTAATCATTTAGCATGGAAGTTAGTCGTCGGGATGGAGATGTACTACCAATCATCGAAGTAATGCATCCATGTTAAACGGCGCTATAATAATAATAACATCTGTGGTTTAACGTCCCAAATCCACGATGTGGTTATGAGGGACACCGTAGTGGAGGGCTCCGAAAAATTCGACTACCTGGGGTTCATTAACGTACACTTAAAGCTAAGTACACGGTAAACGGTGCTATAGCTGCCAGACATCAATATACATTGTGCAAACTCTCTTATATCAATTCAGTTACTTTTGTAAGCATTCAGTTACTTCTGTAAGGGCACGCTTTACTTTCGTGTTATTCCGATTCCTATGAAGGAGGGATCAACCATCTTTTTTTTTTATCAATCACCAAGCAATTATTAGTAAACCATGTCGCAGCCTCAAAAACACTGTCTTGTAGTAGTGGCAACGCTTTATGGTAAAATTAAGAAGTGTTTCGTTAACAAAACAGTGTCGTCTGCATACTGAATTACAAGGCATTTAGGAACAGCAGCAGCAATATTATTTATGAATAAATTAAATAGGAGACAAAATGTATCCCAGTGGCACACCAGCTTTCAAATGAAGCCTATTGCTGAAGTGTAAATGATTATCTGACCGAACTACCTGGGAACGATCACAAAGATAATTTTTAAGGAAGTCGTAGAACGGACCCCTGAAGCCAAGAAGGTATATTTTTTCAAGCAGTATAGAGCGGTTTACAGTCTCGAATGCTTTCCAGATATCAAGAAATAAAGCACAGGCGAACATGTTATGTGCAAGAGCATCATGCAGTTCATTGGAAAATTCTTCGAGAAAATCAGTAGTGCCTCGAACTGCGACAAAGCCAAACTGTCGACTTGCAATAAGCGAAAATTTATCTAGAAATGAAGTCATGCATTCCAATGAGGATTTCTCAATTATTTACGACAAGATAGGTAAAACTGAAATAGGTCGATAACTGTCAACGCTATATTTTGGTCCACCTTTATATAGTGGCTTTGCAATCATTGTTTTTAAGTCTGGTGGCAGAGAAGCTCTCTCCAAAAATCCATTAAGCATGAAAAGCAGAATCTCTGATAATGTGTCCAGATTCCGCTGCAGCAAAGTCACAGAGATACCATCAAGACCTGCTGGTTACTGCCTTTTGAAAGGGGCGACTGTTCTAGCGAGTTCGTCTATTGCTAAAGTTGGAAGGAATGCGAAAGCAGGTGTTGATTTATTGAAACCGGAACGACTTTTCGGCCCCTCAGGCACACGTGCGAAGGGCTGATTGAAAACATCAGCTCATGGTCACCAGTAAACGCATCAGTAGGCTTAGCATCAACAGCGTTGATGTAGAAGGAGGAGGGCATTGCAGGCCGCAGGCGGGTCTATTGGGCTCGAGGCCCACCACTGGAAACGCCGGCGCCACCGTAGGCGTGACGTGCTGGGCAGGATCACGTGGCACTCTCTCAAACCCACGTTGTGGCCACTCTTTTTTGTGCCACTCTCAAACCCACGTTGGGCCTCTCCAACCCCATGTATTTTCTTGGAGCCTTATTTATTTTCGTGGAAAAGATATGCCACCTGTTGGCGTTAGACACGACACTGCTGCCAAAATTGCTGGGTACTCGCCAAATAATTACTATCCTGTTTTACGGCTGCTGGTTGCTGCAATAACTTCTATTTTATTCACCGCTATTTCAAGCTCATGTGGGTCCTAGTTCAAAGCCTACGTTTGCAGAACAAGTCCGGTGAACGTTAGTGTATTTTCCTTCTTTTCTTTGGCGTTGCATGCTACTATACATGCTCGGTCTCGTAGACTGGTTGTCCTTCCACCAGCAATCTCGAAGCGGTGAAGCTTTGGTCTATGAATATGTGGATGACAGAGAGCGGCAAGTTCACTGGAATGCAAAGGGAACGATAATTAAGGAGCATTAAAAAAGGAGTCGCATTTGCTCAAGTTTTGTGTGAGCACGATACGAAACGAATGCACTCAATAAAGAAACAGAAGCAGCGGCATTTGCCCGCTGAGAAGACCGATAAATACGCAGTGCGAGACAACTTGTCAAATGACATTGAAACGCACACGAATTTAGACCGAAAAAAAAAAAACACTGAATCGTCGTGACGGCACATCACAAAGTTGCCATTCGCACCGAAGCCGTAGTTGTAACGGAATTGTACTTGAACTGTTCTGATAGCGTCCGCGCAACCGTTGTTTGTGTACTCACAAATTCTCATATTTTGCGGCCTAAAGTTCACAGCGCGGTGCCAACACGCGCTCGTAGCAAAAGCGAAACCATCAGTACGAACATACATGCGGACGCTCACACATGCAGAGGCACCGTCAGTCGTCGCGAACCCGTGCGATCGCTAGCTTGAGGCTTCTTTCCGTTATGCTCCGTTTGGTCATACAGACTACAGCTCGCACAGACTGTCGCTAGCTGCTGTGTTGGCCCGCCTTGACGACAGACCCCTATCGGAACAGTCAGTGCTGGAATGCCGACCTGAACTGTCTGCACAGCGAAAATCGTTTAAGGCCTTACTGAACTTTTTGCGTGCCAGTGGCCTATTGAATAGGCTTTAGTACTGCCGATCTACAGCTTCCTTTTGTTTATATCTTTTTTTTATCGCGCGCCTGCTCTTCTCTCCGCTGTCCTTTCCATCTTTCTCTCCCTTTCCCCCTTCCCTTAGTGTAGGGTAGCAAACCGGATGCTACAATTCTGGTTAACCTCCCTGCCTTTCTCTCGTTTTATTATCTCTCTCTCTCTCTCTCTCTCTCTACTCTAACGAGATATTTCACATATTTTGCACTCAGCGAATGACTACCTTTCACGCAAGAGGCCGGTTCCGGGGTCTGCAACGCGGTGACCGCGTGAAGCGGGTGCTCGGTTTTCTGCAAAGAGACAGCGACTGTACACTATCTTGTGCTTTCAGTTCATCAAAGATGATTATTTTGACAGTAAAGAACACAGTTCCTTTCGAAATTACCTACAGAAATGCCCTGGAGGGCTTCCGCGAGGTGCTTTTGTAGAGCGCCGACAGCAAAACCTATGGGGAGCGCGCCGGCGGTATCCTACCTAGCACGTAATAGAGGCGCGTCCGATAGAGGGCGACTCCCTAACTCCTCGCCGCCAATACTTGCAAGATAAGCAATCTATCGCCCCACCCGGTTTCTTCATTTCAGGTTATGTTGAAAACATTTTTTTAAGCGAAGCGCGGGCAGGTTACGAAACAGGCACGTGCACCCCGAGGCAGCAAAGCTCATGCCGGTGGCCCATGACCTATCTCGCACGGTGCTGTGCCGGGCCCTCATATTACCACACCACATACGAGGTCTGTGGCGTATAAAGACTTCAAGAGTAGTTAATGCGAGAAGTTATATGCGAGGTCTGTAACAACTTCAAGACTAGTCGCGACGCCTCCTCCCTGAATGTCCATTGTCCACGCGTAAACACAACAGCGCATTCACTCTGTCGTGTAGCGAGCCTAAACGTTGGAGTTCTTCAAAGAAACATTCTGGTTCTTTGTCAAGTCAGCAAATAATGTTTAGTATCACGTTGATGCATTAAGATTTCGCTGCAGATAGAACAACTTTGTGCGCAAAAATTACCTGGGACCCTCCATGTCTCCTATGGGCCACGAGGAGCCGCTGAACAAAATACATTATCATTCATAATTATTGTTAGTATTGGACACTTGTAATTAAAATTGTTGTTGTTGCTCTGGTCGCTCTAGCCTCTCCTGACATCACGTCTTGCTGTTCTTACTTGATCAGCCGAAAAAAAAAAATGAGGATGCAATTAGTACTCCGCTGAAAATAGCGCAGTTAGATGTCAAACATGCTTTCATATGCCTTATTGACATTTTATTTATTAGGAGACTACTTGTCGAGTTACAAAATTTAAAAATAAATCTCATTAAGGAGAAAATTACTACCTGCTCTGCAGGGAACAATGTTTACTATAGTCGGATAAAACTTTAGAAGGCAGCGGCATTTACTCCTTAAAGGCGGATGAACACAAGCCTGCACCAATGGGCGCGCACTCGGGACTGACGTCATGAGCGGGACGGCCGGTGGCTCCGCCTTCGGAGAACATCGGCGCGTGCATGAGCGGGACTATTTAGTCGCGGAGGCGATCGGCTGCCGCGCTTCGGTCTTCTGGGCGGCGCCTCCCCTGCCTTCTAAAGTTGTAACCGACTATAGGTTTGCTTCACGTAACGCTGTTGCTTCTTTTTAAGGCGGAGGCCTCAGATGCATCATCAAACGCGAAAAATGACCATCGGCGGCGTCAACACGAGTAATAAAAAAAATCATTGTGCGATGACGTCACTATATGACGTCATAGATCACCAGGGTTGCCAATGGTGGCTACTTTTCGCCAAATTGCCGAATTTGAGAGGCTCGTGGCGACCTAAAATTATGAATGACGACACGGCGAATTTTTGGCGATTTACGGCTTAGGTCTCCACTAAGTTATGCATTCTAAGCTCAGTGTCTTCCCAACGAATGAGCGGCAACATTCTCTGTATTTTTCTTGGTTGAATGTTTCTTGGTTGGAGACCCACGAGTTGAATGTGCACATTACGCGTCATTCGGTGTGTATCTCCTCAATTCTTCTAGATACAGGAGGTACTGCAGCGGCCCCTAGGGACATTCTAGCAACACGTAAGTCAGGAGACTGCCTTGCATACCACGAGGCGGCAGTGTTTTACTATAAGTTTAAGGCTTTAGGTGCCTTAAGCTTCTCTAAAGTTTCGCTTCTGAAGGGGCTAGACGACAGGTTGGCCGCGTCTGCGGACCATTTGTTCCGCCAGAGCTCCAACTGTTCTGAATAGCTTGGCGACTTATTCACTGTTTCAGTTCCCCCAATTCAGCTCGTAAATACTGTTTTGGAATAGCAAAGAGAGGCGGATACGCGGCTATTTGTGCAATAAAAATATATTTATTGAGGCATTTTCCACTGTTCTCGGTGAGCGTGTGCAATGAAAACAATTAATATATAACATTTTACCCTATCTACTTGTTCATTAATAACGCATCGGATTAACGCGTATAGATATAAGTGACTATAAGAAAGGGTCGGTGGCGTCCGGTATCATATTAGTTCACACTGAAAAGGTGTAAGGCTCACTAATGATCGGTTCCTGTAAGAATTCTGTCGTGTTACCTCCAATAAACCTTTTAATCCTTTTAATTCATATAAGGGTACGTAAAGCTGTCTACAAAGAACGATTTCACAGTTTTCGCCCAAGGTTTACCACACTTTTACCTTTGAAACGAGCGGACAGGGATGGAAGGATATCATGAGCGTTTCATTCATTCACCCTTGCGCCACCACGCACATCTTGCGGCTACTCGGAGAAGCAGCACCATGTACTCCCATGGTGAAGCGGGCGATACGACTGGCATTGAGAAACGTCAATACAATTTAAGGGTCTAGGATGGTACTGTATTCTACGGGACTATACATGAGTGGAAATTTTTATTACTATAGGTATGCCGCACATTTCTATCGAATGGCGACTTCTTTGGCGAAATTTGTGAAAAAATCGCGACGTTTGGCGTTTTGCTCGTCGTTTTGCTCGTCGTTTGGCGACATTTAGTCGAAAGTCAGTGGCAACCCTGTAGATCACCAAAATCGTGGCGTCATAATGACGTCACTGTGGCGTCATCACCTGACATCTTCGCTTGGTCAAAGTTGGGCCGATCACGGAGGCAGTGCGAAACCACGTGAGGCGCAGAAAGCTTTCGGAGGGAGGCGGGGGAGGATCAGTACATCGACTGAGAAGAAAAAGAAGATTGCTTTCGCCTTCGAGTCGTCTTAGGCAAATGTATAAGGGACTGCGAGTTTATTTTTCTTTTTTTTTTCTTATCTTGGCGCTCGATAGTTGGGACATCGTGTATACGACGTGCCTCACAATGATTCCTTGATTTTGGCACGCAAAACACCATAACTTCATTCATTTTAATTTTATGCTGTTATTCGTGCAGTTGCTCCTGCTGCTCTAATGGACAATGGTCTCGTGCGTTCATCGTGGTGTTCCGACGCTCACGTCCTGATTATGGCAAATAAATTCTGCGGAAACCCGCAAGGTGAATGATGGTTCGTTCAACGGAGAAGGGCTTAGGGCGTCTCCAATAACTTATTATGTAGTGTCCGTTCCCTCGGACTTTGTGTTTGGTTGCATGAGCACTTCAAGTTAATGCTTTATCCTGGGCCGGACTGCCTCATGGGGTGCAGAGCCCCCTCTGGCGCCGGCCCAGGATATGTTTTAAGAGCTTGGCTTAGGTCCCCGTTGATTGACAACATACTGTTGGCCGTCCTGTCTGGCAGCTATTTCAGAGGAGGCTGTTTACGCCCACTTCTTTTTCATTTCAGGCATTTAAAGTTCGGCGCATGGGCCAGTGACAAGTCAAACATTCAGTGGAAAATGCCCCTCGAACGGATTTGTACGTGAAGAATATGTTGTGTTGATGAACAACTGAAGCGACGACTTAAGCTATGACAAATTAAAAAATTCACCAACGATTACGATACTGCCTAATTCGCTGAGCACAGCTTCGTGTTCGGGCAAAGTTTTGACTATCCACAGTTGTAGAAATGTGACATTCGTTACAGAAACTGCCAGCGTTCGAGTGCTACGCACACTACTCCGTGCAGTGCAGGTGTCGCGAACCAAGTGAAACGCCGACAGCCCCGTTACGACAAGCGAAGCCAGCCGCAGTGCACGTGCCAGCCCTGCATGCGCACGAACTCCGACCGAGGGGCCAGCGCGCGCGACGGAGGAAGAAAGCGAGGTTAGAGGCCAGTGGTTCGTGATATCGACAGACTCCGCGTTCGCTCTCTTTCGTCCTCGTTCGCGCTATCGGTTACGCCGCCGACGCCAAGGGCGATGCCGCTCAACGCAGGAACGGACGCCTAAGAGCTGCGCTCTAATGTCTTGAACCCCGTAGCGAATGGTTTTGAGAATACAAAAATGCTATTGAGAATACAAAGCAATCCCGACACAGTCAGTCAGTGAATGCTTTCGCACAAACTTACTCGCCAATAAAAAATGGGCAATTTCTTGGTTGGCTAGAAATTGGTGCCCTTCGATATTCCTGCCTATAAATGTTCCGAGAAAAGATGGTACACATTTTTTATGTATCAGTAAAGGATTTTACTAAAAGTTTTGTCTATATATATATATATATATATATATATATATATATATATATATATATATATATATATATATATATATATATATATATATTATATATATATATATATATGATTTGAGGTGCTTTGTTATATTCATAGAGCTGATTATTGTTCTATTCTTGCGCAGAAACGACGCATCCGTGGCAGCAATACAAAAAGCCTTCATTTCACGCAGCAGCGCGTTTTTATGGATAACGCTGCATGCCGGTCAAGCACACGTCATCGCTGGTGTAATCTTATCGGACCGCGTGGCGGATACAGAACATTCCTTCCTCCTTAATTTAAAGCTATACGCGTTTCTTTCTGCGACTGTAATTGGAGGCTTGATAGCGGTCGGGCGGACGTCTTGTGCGATTACTTCTTCGCAAAGGGGCCCCTTCGGGTGATGCCGTGGTTGAAGTTGTTGTGATGCTTGAAGGCTCCGCTGCCGAGTGTTCTGCCTCAGGCTGCGATGCCGGTTGCTCTGTTGAAGCGGCGACGTCTAAGCGTACAGGTTCACGCTGACCTGCAGTAGCATCACTAACCATGGAGTCACCAGCGGGAGCCTCTCCTGGGGTAGTTGATGGAAAGTCCTGATTACGGGCACCTGGAGTGGACTCAGGATGAGCCTTTGCGATGGCCGGATGGAGTGATGTTTTTGAACCCGAAGTCCAGCTGGGTCTCACGTGGTCTATATGTACGAAACTAAAATGGTCTCCGACTTTGACTACAAACGCGGAGTCGCTTACTCGTTGTACCAGGACAGCTTCTTCCCACGACAGTGGTTCCCCTCTCGTAGTCTTCACGAAAACTGCATCACCAGCTTCCATCTGCGGGTCCCTTCCTCGGCCCTCATTGCGATGGGTGGCATCTCGGTCTTGACGACTCCTCATATCGTGTACGAACTTGGCTTCAGGAGCGAAAGCTTTACTCGAGGTTGTCGTTTCAGGAACAGCTCAGCCGGAGTTCTTCCTGTTACAGAATTTGGGGTGTTCCTGTAAGCAATGAAGAAGTCGTTAAGTCGCTGATGCAGAGTTCTATGTTGACCTGTCAGGTTATCGTGAAGGACTTGCTTCAGTAGAATGGATTTGGTTGTTTGAACGAGTCGTTCTGCTGCCCCATTCGATGAAGCATGGTACGGTGGCGTACGCGTATGCCGAATCCCGTAGGAAGAGGTAAAATCGGAGAATTCCTGTGCAGTAAACTGAGGTCCGTTGTCACTGATAATTTCCTCCGGGTAGACATACGCTGCAAATATCTCTTTCAGACAGTCGATTGTTTTTGACGTCGTTGTAGTGCGGAGACATTTTACTTCTACCCACTTTGAATACGAGTCGACAAGAAGAAATAAGTTGGCGCCATCCTTCATGGCGAAATCGACGTGGACTCTCTGCCAAACACGAGTTGGATAAGTCCATGGATGCAGTGGCCCTGGTGCTTTCGCAGGCATGGTCGTTTGGCACACTTGACATTGACGGACAGTGGCTTCTATGTCCTTGTCAAGTAACGGCCACCAAACAAACGACCTAACAAGCATCTTCATTCTTTGCATTCCTGGGTGCTCTTCATGCAGCAATGTTAGTACCGCTTCTCGAAGTTCTTCCGGAATGATGACTCGCTGGCCTCACGTGACACAGCCTTGCTCGTATGCAAAGTTCGTTTCGACGAACGTAAAAGGGCTGAAATTGATCATCATAATGCGCGGGCCAGCCAGATAAGGTGAACTGCACAACTCTGGAAAGAATGCGGTCCCGTTTAGTCGCACTAGCCACTTGGCTGGCGGTGAGAGGAGTTGAATCAAAAACTGCCAGGCATTCTTGTGTGTCTTCTTTATGTTTGACTGGAAGTGGCAGCCTTGAAAGGGCGTCGGCAACTTCCATGTTCTTGCCGTTTCTGTACCAAAGTGCGTACTGATAAGCTGCTAACGTGATAGCCCAACGCTGAATCCTTGCTGCGGCCAGAGAAGGAATTGCTTTATCAGATGCCAAGATGCCTAACAGCGGTTGGTGGTCGGTATACAGCGTGAATTTCCGTCCGTACAAATATCTGTGGAACCTGCTTAGACCGAAAATTATGGCCAGGGCTTCCTTCTCACCTTGCGCATAGTTGCGCTCCGCTGCGTTCAAAGTTCTGGAGGCGAAGGCGACGGGTCTTTCTGAACCATCAGGCATAATGTGGAAAATTACGGCTCCAAGACCGTAGGCCGAAGAGTCGGAGCTTAACCCGATTGGCTTCTTCACGTCGTAAAAAGTCAGAACTTGACTGTCGATAAGGCACTGCTTGGATTCCACGAACGATCTTGAACATTCATCCGTCCACATCCAGCTCTTATCCTTCTTGAGCAGGTCATACATCGGTTCAGCGATTGTAGCCAAGTATTTGATGAACCTTCCGTAGAAGTTCAGGAGGCCTAAGAAAGCTCGCAGTTCGGTCGCGTTACTTGGCTGTGGTGCTTCCAAGATGGCCTTTATCTTTGTTGCTGTTGGAAAAATACCATCCGCTGTCACTTTGTGCCCAAGATAAACAACCGACTGCTTGAAAAATTCACACTTGTGATCTTTTACGGTGATATTATGCCGTGCAAATCGTTGAAGTACCTTTTCCACGGTTTCTTGACAGTCGTCTACGTTATCACCTATGACGATGACGTCATCGATATAGCACCCCACTTTTGGAATCCCTTTTAGGACTTCGTCCATTAATGACTGAACGATAGCAGGGGCGCCAGAGATGCCGTATGAAAGACGCTGAAACTGATATAATCCCAGATGCGTGTTCACCGTTAACAACGCTTTGCTTTCCTCAGCAAGCGGCACCTGTAGATAGGCTTGCGATAGATCTAGGACGCAGAAGATGTTGCCTCCGGCGAGCGTGGAATACAGATCTTCTGGCAGTGGCAAAGGATAATGGTCCGTTTTCAGAACAGGGTTAACTGTGACTTTGTAGTCGCCGCATAACCTTAATCCTGCGCCGCCTTTCTTTGCGACCACCACCAGAGGCGTTGCCCAGTCGCTTTTCGTGACCCTCTTCAGTATTCCGGCTTGCTCGAGCTTGTCTAACTCCTTTGCTACTTCATGCTTGATAGCAAACGGTACCGGCCGTGCTTTTGAGAACACTGGTTGAGCCCCTTCCTTTACGAGGATGCGAGCTTCGAAGTTTCTGACGATGCCCGGGGCGCTGTTGAATACCTCGGAAAACTTCTTCCGTAGAGCTTCTACCCTCTGCTCAACTGGTGTGTCCGCG
This sequence comes from Rhipicephalus sanguineus, assembly GCF_013339695.2. Classification (NCBI taxonomy): domain Eukaryota; kingdom Metazoa; phylum Arthropoda; class Arachnida; order Ixodida; family Ixodidae; genus Rhipicephalus; species Rhipicephalus sanguineus. Next base: position 203,629,352 of record NC_051177.1, read on the forward strand.
GACAGGCTGTATACTACTCTCCAGTTTATCTTTAGTTTTTCCAGCCAGTCTCTTCCCAAGAGAGCAGGCATCGCCGTTCCGTTCTCTTTCACGACCACTACAGGTAAAGTGATCGCGTTTCCTTCCTGGACCACGGAGACGTTTGCTCTTCCCAATACTTGGAGCTGTTCTCCTGTGTATGTGCGCAATGAGACGTTTGTTTTCACGCACTTGACATGCGGAAAATACTGTTTATACAACCGCTGTGGTATCATCGTCACTGCCGCACCCGTGTCGATTATCATCGAAACAGCCTTGCCTTCAATGTTAAGGTCTACGCTGTAGCCACTGGAACTTCTACCCGAGTAGAACACCGTTTGACAGCTGAATTCTTCAGACTCGTCGTCCGTGGTGTCTACATATCTGACAACCTTTGTTTTGGCTACTTTCTTGCAGACGGCTTGCAAGTGCCCCTTTTTGTTACAATTTCGGCAGGTGTGGTTCCGATACCAACATTTTTCTGCCTCATGATTCTTTCCGCAATGCCAACAAGCACTTCGTTGCTCGTTATCATGCCCATCTTTAGACCGTGCAGCTGGCCTTGGTCTGGTTCCCTTATCACGGTCTCGGTTGCCGCGAATGACGTTGACGCTGCATGATGGTTTTCCGTCAAACTGATGCATTTGCTTTGCCTGTTGCGCAGATAGCTCTTTTACTAGCGCCATTTTGCATGCCAGCTCGAACGTTAGCCCTGCCTGTGCAAAAAGAGCCCGTTGCGTTTCTTCGTCACGCAACCCAGCTACCAGCCTGTCTCTTAAGGCATCATTTAGAAACGTGCCGAAATTGCAGTCTCTTGCAAGATGCTTCAGTTCAGTGATGAAATCTTTGACACTTTCGTGTTTTCTTTGCACTCGGCGATTATATTTACAACGTTCTGCGATGATTGAGTGGGCTGGGCTGAAATGAGCTTCTAGGAGCTGTTTAATGTCCTCAAAACTTTTCTCAGAAGGCAAATCAGGCACGACTATCTTCTTTAGCTCTTCATAAGCTTCCGCCTCCGAGTACGTTCAGAAACAACTTCAGTTTCTTGTTTTCAGGGACATCATTTATGTCTACGTAGTTCTCGAAGCCAGATGTTCTATTCTTGAGCAGAAACGACGCATCCGTGGCAGCAATACAAAAAGCCTTTATTTCATGCAGCAGCGCGTTTTTATGGATAACGCTGCATGCCGGTCAAGCACACGTCATCGCTGGTGTAATCTTATCGGACCGCGTGGCGGATACAGAACAATTATATGCCTTGCTTTTCAAAACTATTTGTTTTAAATCAAGGAAAAAATCTGCACAAACAGACTGTGCAAGCTGGGCCGCCCTATACCGCGACAACACAGCAGTGTTTAATAAGATTTTGGAAATAGTGCCGTGAAGTTTAAAAAGGTACACTCAAATTTAACCTGATCATCTCAGCATTGCATCAGCAAACTTCCTAGTCTTAGTTTGGCGTTGTAGATACGATGAGTACGAAGAACCTGCTATGACTCTAGTACCTTAAATTCTCACTTATTAAGCAAAACACGTGGCTGACAAAGCAAGGTACTTCGCAGAAGTCTTCAGGATAAGCCGAATGCCAATTTCTTTACTGTTAGAGCCGTTCAGTCGATTAATACTTAAGGAAACTACATTGAGCTGGCTGTGTATTGTGATAAGATTATAAATGGTTACGAACTTATATACTAGGGGTCACTCCTTTGCCCTCCTACTTTTCCCAGCTTGGGTGGGGGTGGACGGAAAAGCGGTGAAGTGGCCCTTTACTCTTCCCCTGCGGTTCCTCCAAGTAAATAGCCTACATAAACTGTGTAAGCTCAAATTTTCTTAGCAAAAAATGTGGGTGATTATAACGTTAAACTACCCCGCATTGCTTTCTTCCGTTTAGGTCGTTAGCTGTTGATGATTGGTCGAAATTTTCTGGGTCATGCTCACAGCACCTGCTCGTAAAACGACGCAACAAAACACGCTTAAGTGATCCACTGCGTAATTACCACTTACACATGACTGCGTAAAAAATATTAATAATGAACTATTTTCAATACGACGTATCGTTTGTCATTGGTTCTTCGCTATTCGTCAAAATTTTTCAATGTGCCATAAAATCGCCTCCTTGTTACGCGACGTCACAAGTCCGCGAAAACTCGCGGCGTTAAAATGAAGTGTACACAATAAGCAGCACATTACTGTGCTGAACAATAACTCATTTTTTTTTTTTTGGAATAGCCTGAGAGTGTCTCTTTCTGACTGTAATTTAAGAAAGCTGCCCGCCAATCACATTGGCAGCGGCTGCTTATAGCAGCGGGCGAGATGGATTCATATGTGTGTAATAGATACTTTCAGTTGCAGTATAACGATGTTGAGCTGTTTTTGCACCTGTACAACGCTCTGTGAACTCATCGTTTCTGACAGAGAGGTAGAGAGAGAAATAAACATTATTAGGAGCAGACAGAATACTTTGCAGGTGGGCAGCCTTCTTAGTCCAGAAAACCGTGGACGCTGATCATCTCCCTGGTGAGGTAGATCAAGTAACGGGGCAAACTTGAAAGCTGGGCTTCTCAATGTGCTCTAGTCTACTGCCTTGTTATAAGCCGCAGCGATCGCTGCAGGCTGCCGTATGATAAGCAAAGTGAAGCAGGCTAATCGGAGACTAAAGTGGGAATCTATTTTAGCTGTCTTGGCTAGGCACAACTAAAATACTGGACACTTGTGCACACTCATCAACTCACAGCAGCTTGGATATGGAGCAGTGGCGATGCTATTCGTTTTCAAAGAAAGAAACCAAATTTCCTGAAAAAGGAGAGCGTTTGATCGGGCTATAAAACGTTTACTGGTTCCCGCCCATATTTGCGTTGCCGATTACGTAAATTTCCGGCCAGGCAGAACAAAATAATATCATGACAGATTGTTGTAATGTTATAGAGCCCCTGCGGAGCGATAGCCTCCTCTGCAATGCTCGAGCGCAAGGTGCGCAAGCATGGAATAGGCAGCCCGTACTGCAGGTTGCCTACAGTGCGTGGTCATGACACACGGAGGACAGTCGTCACAGCAGAATCGTAGGACAAATTTTATTACATATTACGTTATTGCTTCGTTCAAGTAAAACTTCGCCTGACTTGTTAGTTTCCCAGTCTGCAGCCGACAATAACCACTGTCGAAAGGGGGGGGGGGGCTGGCGCCCCCCTTGCCCCCCCGGTAGATACGCCTATGGTGGTAGCAAATGGTATTTGCTACCATCTGAGAATTACTTTCGGCCATCTAGAATTGAATTCACTGGCATAACTAAAGCTTCCCGTGCCAGCGTTAGCCTACTCTCTCCTGTCTGGTGCATGTTTTAACAAAGTAAAGCCTATTAATAAAAAGAATTCGGGAGATCTCACGCATTGCGGGAACCGATTTTACGAGATGCAGTCAACGAGTAGCAGCCTACGCGACCTTTTTCGCTATGAGCCAAGACTTACGACGTGGATCGATGTCTTTGTGTAAATTGAAAAATAAATCTAGAGTCTCCCATGTGCACTTACGGACCTTCATAATGATGTCGCGGTGTCGGCACCTCAGAGACTAAAGTTAGATTAAATTCTTTAATTTGGAAGTTGGACTCCTCTCTCTGTCTCTCTCTCTCTCTCTCTCTCTCTCTCTCTATATATATATATATATATATATATATATTAACTATATATATATACACTGGGGAGAGTGAGAGAATGTGGTAAGAGCAAGTTGGGCACCCGCCCCCCTCCGG
>NC_051177.1:203633220-203670238 GCF_013339695.2 Rhipicephalus sanguineus
TTACCGAACCATTCTGAACGTGCATATAAGTCGGACTGCAGGGTAAAGTGTCTTTTTGATTACATATTTCTTTATACTTACGCAATCATCTGCAAAGAGAAGTACGAAAAACTGCATTAAGGAAGATATATCGTGTACTTAGATTAATGTAAGAGCGGTCTCAAAACTGATTCCTCCAAGACACCACACGTGAGTGGAGTGAGGCGAGATGTATAGCGAATAATTTTAACGTATTGCAATCTCTACGTTAGAAAGTCCTTCATCCAGAGAAATGTTTTGTCATCTAGCTGTAAAATACGAAGTTTTGTTAGAAGGTGTTGGTGAGAGATGCGATCAAATGCTTTAGAGAAGTCAATCAAAATTCCATCCATAACAAAGAACCCATTAACGGGGTTGTGTAATCGGTTACCAGCTCAAACAAATGAGAGTTACATGACCTGCTTTTCTGAAAACCACGTTGGTTTTCAAAAGCAATTTAGTGGATTCAATGTAAGACATTATATGACTGTAAACAATAAATTCAAATAGTTTAGAGAAAATAGACGTAATAGTGGTCGTCTCCCGAGTGGTCGTCTCCCGATTTAAACCAAGCTATCACATGCGCAATTTTGCAGTCATCAGGAAGACACCCAGTGTCTGTTGAAATATTAGTGACCAAATGGAAGACAATGTATCTGACGTTAGCTTCAAAAGTCTCTTGCTGATACCGTCATATCCAGGACGTTTTGCAAGGTAGCCTCCATTACGCGTGCTACTCCCGTTTCTTTTGTCCAGATAGCATAAAACCCTTGCGAAATTGCATGCACTTGAAGCATCGTAGTTCGTAGTGGCAAAATTGAAGCAAACTGCGCATTAAAATTTTTCTCAGATTCATCTAATACAATAGCTCACCATTTATGCATTTCAGTTGTACGGTGGTATGCGTATCTTTCGGATTTATTACCCGACAAAATTTTCTAGGATCAGATCTCATCAGGTTGGGCGGAGTGCGGTTAAAGTACATTTTTAGCTTTCTTTATCGAAGATGCTGTAAATTCGGACAGATCTTTATAGTTTTCCCAGTGTAAATCAGTATTTGATCTCGACGCTTTTCTAAACGCCCGTTTTATCCTGTCAATAGTTTTTTTTTTTTTCATATTCGAAAATATTTGAAAAATGTTCGATTCGAACGTGGCTTGCATTATTCGAATGCAATTCAAATTCAAAAATATGACATTCCCGCACCTATGATCCATGGTTGTCCATCAAGTCATTATTTACAATTAGGCCTATATTGACTCTTTTTTAAACGCCCGTTCTTTACCGTGAATAGTTCTTTTTTATTTCATATTCGAAAATGCTTGAAATGTTTCGATTCAAGCGTGGCTTTCATTCCATTTGATAACGCAGCGCACGAAAGGACACAATGACGCACACATACATTGAGACAAACAGCCCCGCCACGGTGGTCTAGTGGTTACGGCGCTCGGCTGCTGACCCGAAGGGCGCGGGATCGAATCCCGGCAGTGGCGGCTGCATTTTCGATGGAGGCGAAAATGTTTGAGGCCCGTGTACGTAGATTTAGGTGCACGTGAAAGAACCCCAGGTAGTCGAAATTTCCGGAGCCCTCCACTACGGCGTCTCTCATAATCATATCGTGGTTTTGAGACGTTAAACCCCATATATTATTATTATTATTAAATTGACGCAAACACAAGCGCTGTACTGCAACTGATGCTTTATTCACGAAAGACCCGCCTTTTAAAGAATAATTCGCACATGTGCACTGAGAGCAGTGAACATCATCAAGACCACACAAAAAAAGAAGGCGGCTGCCCAGATACGACACGATTTCTGATAAAAATTGCAAACAATATATGACTATGTACCAAGGTGTTTGCGCGCTTTTTTAGAGTATGATACCGAGGGGCAAGTGACACATTTATCGTTCCTTTTCGATGGCCTCGAGTTCTTGCGTTCGTTGTGCACAACCCTGCCAGAGTCGGAGCACAGCCACGACCCCACAGTGCAAGGCCAAATGTCCTGAATCTTTAGCCGAGAAGACCGAACTTGAAATTCGAACTTGAAAAGTTTACATGCGCGCACCTCTAGTCAATGGTGGTCCACCAGGTCATTATTTTCAATTAAAAACAAATACGGCGGATCCCACTCCTTGTGCGAATCGGCTTCATGCGAAGCAGTCAGCGAGTACTTCTATGCTGCATTTTATGGCCTTGCGTCGAGCGTTACAAGGTGGATTGACGCGTTTTTGTAAGTGTAGTAGTTGTGTGCACACTCTGGGCTTACTGGTACGTCGACAACACTGGCGTTTAAAGGGTAACTTATGGTGTGACGTAACGTCAGCACTAACCTTAGAGCACAACCACAATTGACGTTACACCGACATTACGCCTGCATAGGGTGTTTTTCCAAAGCAGTTTCTAGACGTGGCGTGGCTTTGTGGTAGTATAGCTGACTGCCGCGCAAAATGCTTGGGTTCGATTCCAGCTTGTATCCTAATTTTTGTTCTTTGCATTCGTCCTGTCAGCGCGGCCGATGTCGGTTTTTCTTAACGCCCTCGCATTTAAATCACCAATGTTATTCTCGCCATTCCAGGGTAGGTGGCGCATACCCGTACACCGCGGCCCGTGGTAAACGGGTATGTGCCACTCGTGTCTGGAGGAAAGGGTTCGATGACGTACGCGACATGATTTTCACGTTATTCATATCATCACCCGACAGTCATATTCGTCAAATCCTCTTACCCTCCCATGCCAATTTTGGTCTACACCAAGTTAAGGGGGTGATCACGAGAGCACCCAGACGTAGGCGGCTAGATAGATAGATAGATAGATAGATAGATAGATAGAAATGCTCACAATGTCTAAGATACCTAATGTACCTTAAAACGCTCAAAGTGCCTTAGGTATCTGCTGAAGTTAGTATTTTTAAATGCTTCGCATTTAAACATATTCACTTCAGCAGGTAGGCAGGTATAGGTAGGCAAATGGCTTAAATGGGTGAAAACATGTCGAAATGGCGCAGTCAAGTGTGACAGCCATTTTCCGCGTACAACGGCTACTCGCTTTTAACATTTACAAAATTGTGTCTTTTCGGCGTTTAATGGTCGGAAAGGCTGCTGATCGAAGAAAATCTTGCAGTTTTATAAGAAATGCCGGGAAGACTATCATATGGTACTACATATATTGCAGATGTTCTGGCGTTTAACTCTGCGACTAAGAGTTGCGGTGTTACCTACTCTTTATAGATGTCCGCGGATTCTCGCGCCTTACATCAAAGAACGAATTGATTCCGCTTGCCGTTCCCTTCTCCAGGACAGCAGTAGGGCATTCGTGGTAAGAGCAACAATATGTCCTTTGAAGCCTTGACAAAGTACCTTTAACGCAGTATTCCGGATTTTACAGCCGAACGCGACTATGCTCTGGCGTTATTGTTTGGCAACAGCATAGAATTTAACTTTGTTTTCAAAGAATTGCACTATTTCTAATAACAGCATCAATTATTGGAAAACGATGGATACAAATGCATCAACGCGGGGTTTTTTGCATACGACGCCGAAAGCTCAGTAATAAAAGCATCGCCTAAAATTCGGCAGCATGTTACAGTCTCTATAACACTTGAAGGCGCACTTGGCAATGCATCGAGCTATACAATGGACGACCACACTTCCTGCAAGACGTTACGAGCCGCGGTTCGAGACACACGTTGGCATTTTCAGTTGATTGCATATATCCTTTATCCACCACAGCCCCTGAAGACATCACCTGGTGCTGTGCTATCTGCGGTGTCATAACACCTTTGACCATGCGACGATGGCTTATGATAACGACAAGTTTTGCCGATATATGACGTCATGATGGTGTCACAGTTCACATAGGACATCGTCACGACGTCGTCTATGATCACTTGATAGTTTTTTTACCTTTCGTGTTGGCGCCGGCGACACCGACGACCACTTCTCGCGTTTCATGAGCCATCTGAGGGTTTCTCCGTAATAAAGTTATTACTCCACTTCTACCAGCGTCAGCACATTATAGAGCGCCACCGCTTAAAAAAGCTTAGCCGTCGTATCGGCAGCTAAGCTTCCCCTTAGTACTTCGAACAGTTATTCACGAAATTGTTGCTATACTTATGGTTCAATCTATCGCGTTCATACGGAACTCTAACAGCTCTCTGCACTCATATGTATGACCATCTTGAAACGGAATACCATTGGCGTAACCAGCAAGGAGTGGGGGGGAGGGGTTCGAACCCTCAAGAATTTTTTTCAATTTTGCATGCGTATGTACACAGGGACGAATGTACATAAAGGGGCGGTTGTGCCCCCCCCCCCCCTTTTTCCTCCGAAAGAAATTTCTGGTTACTTGCCTTCCTACGCCACAGCGGTTTCGTAGTTATGGCGCTCGACTGCCGACCCGAAGTTTGCGGGATCGAATACCGGTAGCGGCGGCTGCATTTTCGATGGAGGCGACAATGTTTGAGGCCCGTTACTTAGATTTAGGTCCACGTTAAAATAACTCAGGTGGTCGAAATTGCCGGAGCCCTCCACTACGGCGTCTTTCATAATCATACCGTGGTTTTGGCACATTAAACACCAGATAATATTATTATTAGGTTAATTGCCTCCCTCACTTTCAAATTCGTATTTTTCTTGCTTTATCTCGCCTTACGCTTTCCCCAGTGCAGGGTAGCAAACCGGGCGTTTATTTTCCGGTTAACATCCCTCCCTGGCTTGGCCCCTGGCAAATACGGTGACCGCACCTGTCGCCGTTCGGCTTAGTTCAACCTCCACACAAGGTTTAACAGGTAAGCAGTCCGGCAATGAATTCAGGAGGCATTTTGCAATCTGACACATGGCATTGCAAAATGCCTTCTATCGAACTACCGCTGTCCACATTCGATTGGCGAGGCTCCGCTGCAACCGCAGGTAGCCGTGGACGCGTCCTTCGTGGCTCAAGTGTAGTAGGTCACGTTTACGCAATCCGCGTCTTACGAGGTGACCTCGAATTTGCGAAAATTGGCGTGCCGCTCGAGTATGCATACAAATGCCTCCCACTCAATACATCTGCCAAAAACCAAAAAAAAATACGGCAGCTCTCACCTCTGTATGCGTGAAGGTTATTTGCTCTTGCCTTGCTCGCCAATTTTGACGGCATCCGTGCGCGAGCTGAGTGTGTTATTGATTTGGCGATAAGCTGACGCTAATGAGCAACGTTCACCGGCGGCCGCGCTAGATAACATCTCAGTCTTCGCCACTATGAAGCCAAACTCAAACTACATAGGTACTCTGGTATTGTGCGCCGAGTGTTGTCAAAAGGTATCGTTTGTCTTAATTTGATAACGTCGGAACCGTGCCATCAACGAGACAAGAGAAATTGTCTTAAATGACTGTGGTATTAGCTCCAGTCACCTCCTCTCGTTCTAGGACCTTTCCCTTAACCTAATTAGACCTGATTGCGTGTAGTCCGAGTGCTTTAAGGATCCTTTTTCCATGAGTATATCGCGTCCATCATCATGATTGCCTCGTTCACATAATCTCAATTTTATTATCTCAGCCCGACATTATCATACCTGAGACCTTCATGCGCCTGTTACCCAGTGGACGTGCCACGAGCAGTTGCACGGTGGATTAAGCACTTAGTGTTGCAGCTGCTAAGCACGAGGACACGGTTTCGATGTCAGGCCACGGCGGCCTGGTTTCCATGAGGCGATATGCAAGAGCACCGTGTACTTGGTCAAAACCTATCCGGAACTGCCCGTTGCGGCGTGCCTCGTAATCACATCGTGCTTATGCACATTAAAAATCTAGAATTTCATGCTTAGTTTTGGCGACATTGGACCTTCTTATGGCATACGTCAGCTGTGCCGGTGCTGAATGTTCCCTGACTTTATGATTCTCACGAGCATGCCTGCAGCAACGCCAAGTTATGTTACGAATCCGTAGACAATCATTTTGTCTGTCGTGTTTCAAACCGACACTCTTTATGACAAATAGAAAATATTTCATATTTACGTAAGATACAAGATTTTCATGATGGTTATGTATCGGCCGCTGAATAAAGCAACAGCACTAGTTGGCGTGCTTAGGTTAAGCAAGTTATATCGGTCCCAGAAACCTTAGTTTTTTAAGTCACATATGGGTACATTTTACGTGCACAAATATTTCAAAGAACAAGCGAAGGTTTCCTGAGGCGTAGGGGCGAGCCTATACATAGACGTGCACACAGAAGGGGCACGGCGCACCCTACACTTCACCCCCCCCCTAATCATCTGCGGGGGAAGTTGTGGGCGCCAAGTTAGCCCCGTACAGTTACCACTTCGGTTCTGCCCCGTGATAGTGTGAGCCAGTGATGCCAGCCTAAGTCGACGTTTTATCCCTAGATTGACCCTCGAAAATACCCTAGTTTGCACGAAAAATCACTAGATTGATGTTTAATGTCGTCATTGAGGTTCATTCATATTTTACAAACTATAAATATATTTCGCTTTGTCGCCGAATTCACTTGAACATTATTAGAACTAAAAAGCCCCATATTGACAGCTACTAAAGTTTTTTTTTCTCCATTTTCTGTGGAGTACTTGCACATAAAGGGCTTGCAGACGGCGCCAGTTGCTACAGAGGCAGACAAATTTGTCATGTGTCTGTAGCCCCTTTCTTGTAACTGCAGCTTGCGAGGTGGTGGTCAATTTCTAATGTTCCACATTTGCAATCAGCGTTGCATGATTTGCAGTAGATATACAGGGCCCTTTTTTTACTTGCCGGTATCCATCATGTGTACTTTCGATCAGCTTCCCATGTGGTCAAGTATTTTTGTTGCTATTTTGTTCTTATGAAAACGGCGCAGCGGAAAGACAAAACATACGAACAGTCTTTTCGTCTCTTTCCGTCAGGCCGTTTTCATAGTAATGAATTCATACCAACTTACACAATTGTCAGTCCTACTTTCGCTTATTTTCTCTATATGTCTCCTCGTCCAGAAATTATTAGACATGGACATGCAGCAGCAAACACTCAAAGCGCTCATGATAATACGCGCATGTGCTAAACACTTCCGACGACGAAGTTTCATTTCCCCCCATATTCAGCACACATGTATAAGAATCTCGCGTTACAGAAATGCTATCGCCTTCACTCGGCCTACTAGAGCATCAAAACCCTCTCAAATGAAAAACAGCAAATAGCGAACGTTAACGTTTCTGATAGCACTTCTAGCTGAAAAAGCGTGATCATCTCTGTAATGCCTCTCATTAGGCCGCGTGATGGAGCATTTCCCGAGCTTTACAAAAATCCCTCGATTGAATAAAAAGACCTCAAATCACTGAGATAGAAAGTTGCTAGATCTAGGGATAAATTCCTAGGATTGACATCACTGGTGTGAGCAGACAGCCCACGCAGGCTTTTGACCATAATGGCGGCTGGGGGCCCCTGATGTTACATTCAAAGATCTGTCTGCTTCCCATCGTTACCCCGGGAAAGCCGGTGTCGAAAACGAGGCCGTTGTGAGAGGCACGTCATCGCTTCATTTTCGTTTCTGCATCCATCGCGAATATTGTTTTCTTTCGGACTCGACCTACCTATTAAAAAGTCTCTGCCTGGTATAGCAAGCTAAAGTTAAGCGTTTTCATATACGTCACGTAAGTATCCGAGAAACGAAACATCGGTGATTGAAAGTACCGCGTCCTCAAGCCATTTGTTTGTTTGGAGTGCTAGGTATTGAACTTTAGCGCATGAGAATCATCAACGTATGCATAACAAAACCTGAAACTGTGTATCTAAAGGAAGTTATCATTTTTGTCTCCCCGTCTCCATTCCTAATTTAATTAATAAGCTGCAGTTGCAAGTCGCACGATCATCCTGCGGTGTGCAACCTGAACATTTGCACAGAACATTGAAGTGGCAACAGGGTTTCACCATCATAGAGACGACAGCCAACTGAAGAAACAAAAATACCTTTCTTTTGTAATCATTATTTCACCGCCAGTGTAACAGTATGGAGTTTGTAAAAGAAGGTTTTTGTATCAGGAGAAATATACATATTCCGAACTCGTTTTAGTATATCATGGCCTGAAATATCGGAATATAATGATCGGTAAAGTGGAGGTGCAAATAACATGGGTAACAAATCCTTATAGAGTCTCCTGCGTGATACTGCGTATAAGTATTCTACGGAAAACCGGACTTTGAGGAACAGGATAGCGATGATAACTTCTTTCATAAATCCCCACAGTTACCAAGGCCTTCTGCCTGGCCCGCCGAACCTTTCCTCCGCCCAGCGACAAGCTGAACAGGACGCAGGCGGCGGCCCTCAGACAACTGCAGACGCTCACGTACCCCAACCCCGCACAGTGTAACAGACTCTACCCATATACATACCCGACAAATATATGCAAGGTCTGCCACACTGAAGTTGCCACATTAAATCACATGCTCTGGGACTGTGACAAAAACCCGCTAGGAGCTAACTCCGGAACCCTTCCGCCGCGGTGGGCCGCTGCCTTGCGCAGCCCCAGCCTCGGCGACCAACTTTGGGCTGTCCAGCAGGCTCGCGAGGCGGCGGTGAGGCAAGGCCTCGACGTCCCCACGTGGGAGACCTAAAGCCCAGTCGGCGAAAGCTCTGCCGCACCATCAATAAAGTTGTTACCAACCAACCAAAACCGGCGTACAGAGAAACTTGAAGGAACAATGAAGTCAAGTAAGGCATTAACAAATGTAATCTGCTAGTATGATCGAATTATGGATGAGAACTTTCGCGAAAAAATTAGAACCGTGAAACTGAATCGGTTGTCCCTTCTTATTGGTTCAAAAGTCGAGGACGACACGAAAGTTGCGAACTGATGAAAGCGTTGTTTGTAAGACCGAGCGAAATGAATTAGTTGCAATACATAGTAAAGCTTTGTAGATAAAAATGTATTGCAAGCTTTGGCTCTCCCAAAGATGGAAAGGCGATGTGGAACAACAGTCTGGGCCTGACTTTCAAGCTCAGGGACGCGTTCATTCCAGTAGCAGGCATTGAATCTGTACGCATCTAGCGGCACACCGAGGTACTTTGGCGGAATACGAGTCCAATTAATTCCTGGGAACCTGTCCGGCGTACTGCCCCATGATCAAAACCACAATCCTAAACTTTTAGATCAGTTTAAACGAGCACCTGATACAATTCCGAAGTTACCTATTGCTTATACCACATTCTCAACACTTCGTTTGTCTGAGCAAAAGAAAGCTACGTCGTATGCATAAGCTCATACCTTAACCTCATTTCCTAATATACTGAAGCCGCGAATACTATTAGATCGTATTGTGCTCTAGCCTACCGGTTCAAGATAAAGTGCAAATAGCAGTGGGGACATTGGGCAGCCTTGCTTTGCAGAAGAGCAAATGGATAGCGGCTTCGACAGGTGTCCATTAATAATTTGACGAGCTGAACAGTCATTGTAACAAAGTCTAACGCCTTCCAGCACAACAGAGCCAATGTTGGCATGCTCCATAGGGGAAAACAGAAATGAATAACTGACACGGTCAAAAGATTTGGCAAGGTCTACCTGTAGCATAGCAAGCTGTCCTTGACACGTGTAGCAATACTGAAGAACTGTTCGAGCGATGTGTACATTGGTTTGTTTGGAGCGGCCCCTAAATCTACATGTCTGGTGAGAACAAGTATTCATATCACATACTGTAACCGATTTGTTAATAATTTAGCGAAAATTCTGTAGTCAACATTTGACAGGTGTTGACTATTGGCCTGTAGCTTTCAACGGAACGAAGTTTTCCCTTTTCAGAACTTTTCAAAATCAGAACAGTATGGCCTTAGCAAAATGACCGCGGTAGAGACTTCATGCCATAACTTTTCCTAAAGATATCCAGCCAAATGGAGCTGAGTGTTGTTTTGAAATGTTTGTAAAATTCAGCAGGAATTCCATCAGGACCAGATGTTGTCGACAAAGCTAGTTGATCAATGGCCTGCTTAATTTCCGCTAACGTAATCGGACTACTAATGATTCCACACTCGTCGTCGTTCAGTGGGCTTAGCAGAGAAACAAAATTTGCCTTGTGTTCGACATCATGGCCATCAGGAAGAGCAGTAAGCAAAACATGGTAGTAATCTATTAGAAGAGCGCTGTTAGAACACAGATCTGGAATAAACTTGTACATTGCGTGGTGCCTCTCATCAAGTAAAGCATGACACGTCGGCTGCTCGGAATTCAAGGTCCTCCTGTTGCGAGACCGAATACACTTCTGTAGCGAGCAGCATCATAATTTTGTAGCTGGCACTTAATGCTTTCAAACTCATTAATGTATGCTCCTGGCTTTTCGCATCCAATTTCGTAAAGGTTACAGAGGCTTTTAGAATAGCCTCCTTTCCTCGTTGTTTTTATAGTACGATTTGACAGATCCAACCTCTATGGCTATTGCACGAAGCTTTTGCTTAAAAAGCTCCCAAGCAACGAATATATGCAATCCTTCAGAAAAGGAATTCCTCACTGCCTGTTCAAGTCTAATATTGAATTCGTGATCTCGTTGTAGGTCTGAGTTCATCTTCCTAAGTGCCCACTGTGGTCGGAAGTGAGTTCGGCGGTTTGAACCAATTTTTTGAATAACATAACAGTGGTCCGAAAATGAAACTGGCTCAGTGCTGCAGGAAAGTTTCCGAGGGAGGAGTGATGAAGACATAATAAAAAAGTCACAGTTTCGCCGTAAGGGCGAAGCAATGAATGCGATAGCAAGAAAAGCGGCCCGTGATGGACGCGCTGCGACTACCGTGCGTCCATCACTACCCGGCAGCTACTAGACAGTTTTAATTTCCCGTACGTAGGGACTTCTCATACGCAAACGTGAAAAGTACGCGTACGTTACGTGCACGACATCTGAAACGCTTTTAGCTACACGCACGCGACGCGCGGTGAGAGCTACCACGTAGCTCGATCTGCTGAGAATCATGAACACTGCGGTAGTTTGTTCGAGCGCCCGCTCGAGCAGACAGCGGAATGGCAAGGTTATCGCTGCGCAAATATAAGAAGAAGCGAGAGAGCTGGCCAACGCCTTTAAGTGCGCCCGCGCGCTCCTAACGCCATTTCGCTGGTAATGAAGAAACGCTTATAAGCGCCCCCGTCTCGGAGGGCTGCAAACGGTAAAGGGTGTGTATATAACGCTCGCCGTTAGCTGCCAGAGGGATGTACGCTTTGTGGAGTAGTGCTTAGCGCACCGCGCTGCGACTTCAGAGGTCGCTGGTTCGATTCCGCGCTTCGGAAGCATTTTCTTATTTATTTTTCTTTGGGATATTGATGTATATATACATACTTATACATATACGCAGCATGACGGCGGCGACGGCGACGGCAAAAATCAGCCGAGACTGTCCATATAATTGCTATCGCAATAATAATATCTGGGGTTTAACGGCCCAAAACCACGATATGATTATGAGAGACGCCGTAGTGGAGGGCTCCGGAAATTTCGACCACATGGGGTTCTTTAACGTGCACCTAAGTACACGGGCCTCAAACATTTTCGCCTCCATCGAAAATGCAGCCGCCGCGGCCGGGATTTGATCCCGCGACCTTCGGGTCAGGAGTCGAGTGCCATAACCACTAGATCAGCGTGGCGGGGAAGTGCTGAAGACACGTAAATTCGATCAAGGCCAGCAGCACAGCTTCCCTGAAGTCGAGTATACGTAGTTACTTGACCAAATGTACCGATGTCAATGAGCCGTGCATTAACTACGATATCAGTTAAAACTTCGCCGCAGCTGTCTCAGCGACTACTAGGATTGCTGCGATCACTAGAATCACATACACAGTTAAATTCACCCATATTACAGTGAAATCATCACGGTTAATTAGATTAAACATATCTTCAAATAAATGAACCGTTTTGATATTTCTTTAAATGCACACAAATTCATAATTCGCCACGGCACTCCATGCAACATAATGTCACAGCATATGTATTTGCCATCGCTATCAACACTAGTACTAACTGCTGAATATGGTAGGCTCTTTCTCAGAAACAACCAGCAACCCGCAGACAGACCTTTTGCGTGTGAAATGCAAACTTTATAGCCAGACGGGCAGGGCAGTAGGGCATTGTCGGTGTCTTCGTCACTCTCGATCTTTGTCTCCTAGATGGTGACAAAGTCGAATAGTTTTCTTGTCAAAAGTCTGCGGAGTTCCGCATGTTTCTGGAAAGATTTAAGGCCACGAACATTCAATGTTGCAAATATAAGTCGCTCGGACTGCGCCATGACGACTAGCTACAGTATGCTTACTAGTGGTCCCTTGCGGTCACTTCTAGAGGTCACCGTCGACGGTGATGCTTTGTTGAACGCCCACCAGGCCGCCTATATCGTGATCGTGATCCGTAGTGTTTCGACGATCGGCGACAGCGCACCTTACGCTTCACAGTGTTGTCGCTCTCGTTGCTTGAATCTGAGCTGTACGTCGCGTGGCGCTTGGGAATTGTCGCATCCACAGAAACATTCATGTCGTCTTCTGACACCGTAGCAGGATGAAAAAAGCTGCTGCGCAATTGAGGCGCCCTTATTTGATGTTTCTTCAGTGTCATTCTTGGAAGGTAAGGCTTCCTCTTTAACAGGCTGGTCAGAACAATTTTCGGTCACCTGCTTGCATGGTCCACTCGGTTCTTCACCTGCAGCAGTTTCCACAGACGCAACGACTGTTGTTTTCTTTGCATCTCATGTAGGCATTCTGTTAATCCTCTAGCATCTGTGCTTGACGCAGTGTCTCCCGCCGCGTCGAGAACTTCTGTGGCATCTATAACATACTCCTGGTTGGTGCGTGCGTTGTCGTAGTTTGTTAGTTTAGGTCATGACAGATTCCTCAACAGAATGACCAAAGCGAAGACAGTTACCGCAGCGAGGAGTCCTGTAGTTACGACGGATGTGCACTACTTTATTACAGCTAAGACAGAGTGGTGCGCGGTCATGAATTAGTACAAGACTTTGAACTCCGCAGACAGTCAGGAGTTATGGAATGTCACGCACTTGGACTCCATCGGCAAGGGACAATACAACCTCACGAATAAGAGTCCGCATTTGCTTCATATCTACTACTTTCCAACTTTTTTTATACTGACTTGACTTTCCCGAAAGTTTCCCACGCCTCACGAATGTAAGCGTCTTCCAAGTACTCAGGAAGAGAGTAAGGGTGACCAGCCAAATCCGCATGTAGAAAAATGGAGTCCACAACCAGCTTACCAGTAGGAAGGCGAGGCAACACAACACCGTAGTCACGACTGCTGGCTGAAGCCTTAGCAGCACCTCAGCTCAAGGCCAATAAATTATTTGTGGCGGAAAACATGAAAAATACGATCGTTCGGACCGTCCTCTTCGTCCCCGGCATGCTAGCAGAGCATAGACGTCAGACTGAGTTTTGCAACATGCGTGGCGCCATCTATCGGAGCAGTGTTGGGTAGTACAAAGACCGACTCTGTCGCACAGTTGGCTGTGGCACCAGGCCCAACTAGCGAGTGCGAAACAACAATTGAGCTTTATGTTGCCCATGTTTGCGCATTTAACATTCAGAAAGAGAGCTGTGAATTAATTTCTCTCTGCTAGTCGGACGCGCCACCGAACCGGCGTGAAGTGCTTACTGGACCACTCGCCAGAACGACGGCGACAACAGCAGCAGACGAGACCGCTCCGCACGCTACGAAGAAACGCCGCAATCGACGCTGTTGTTGCGCTGTGAATTGCCACGGACGTAAAGGACTGAATAACAACGTTCAGTTTTACTAATTTCCGTAGTTGTGTTACGAAGCAGAAAGGCGAGATCGCTGGATACGGGCCGTTGCGAGCGTGTTGAGTAAGCGAAGTACCCGCGTTCTCCACTGTCAGTCGCATGAGAAAGTTGTCATAATGTGGCTCTGCTGTTGTTTTGCGTAGCCCTGACGGAGAACCGTCGTAACCTTCACTATGAAGCTCAGCAGAGGCTCTTACCGCGGTGCGTGCCGTGTAACACGGAGTGAGCAGCTAGAGGCAGACTGAAAACGCGTGATACGCACGCTGTGACATCCTATAATCTGAGTTGGTCGTCACCACACAGCATCGCGCACGTACGTTTTGAAGGTTCAGAGCTCCGGTTCTAACTGACTAAGACGTGCATCATACAAGTAAATCGCAAAATGTTGGTCGTGACCACTTTCAGGTCGTCGTAGCCATCTCGGAGGCCACCGTTGTGCCTTTGGTGGTACCCCGCGAAAGTCGACCGGCATGTGACCCCATTTTCAGTATATACAAACGGAAGACAACCATCAAGAGACCATTAGAGGATGCGTAATAAAACAGTCCAATGCACAGGAAGCGAGAGATGAAGGAAGAATGCAACTGAAAAGACGAAAATCGCTGGGTCTATTCGTCCCTGATGAAGCGAGCTTTGTACCACTGATCGTAAGATACATAACTAAATAAATTGGTCGTGTATGTACTTCATCGCTTTGGCATTACGTATATGCCCGATTTTAACGCATTTAGGCCCTAGAGAATGTACGTCGGTGGGCTTGCCTCGAACTAGGTGTCGTGCAATGCTCGCTTGTACTTGCGAGTTACAGCGCGCCGGAATAACTGAAACCTGCCTTTCATTCATTTCTTTCCTCCACCTCTTTTGCATTGCACCCGCAGTTCGCTTTGATGAGGTTCCTACTTTTTTGAAGCGTGGATTAGAGGAAGAAGCTTTCCAGATTCTTGATTTTCAGGAAACCGCGCCTCGACACCAACGACAGAGGGGGTTTCTATTGTGACCTATGCACTTTCGCGTGCGGGCTGCGATGAGGGCGCTGGTGGCGGCGTTTTTCGCAGCGCCGCCTAAGACAGACGTAAGACACAGAGTCTGACGTCTATATCATAGACTTGTATAGTATAGTAAAGCACAGTGGCGGGAAAGGGAAGTGAGGGTGAGGAGGAGAGAGGGGAGGAGGGCAGAGAGTTAAGCATAGCATAGAGAGGAAGGCGAAAAAGGCAGATATATAAAGTAATATAGTCATATATAAAGAACGAGCAGGGGATCGAAAGAAAAAGGAAGTGATAATAGAGAGGGACAGAGAAAGAAAGAAGGGCAAGAAGGAGAAAGATACAAAAAAGCGACAAAGAGACAATAGAAAGAAACAGAGAGAAAAAAGACATACAATAAACAGTGAGATGAAAGAATAGGGAAGAGTGGAAGAAAGAAATAGAAAAATAATGTGAAACACAGAAGGCCGCCCAGAACCGCACTCCCTTGAGGCTTCGCACCACTAGTGCGAAGCATCACCTGATAACTAGTCACGTGACAAAAACCCCGTAACATCTAGGCACGTAACTAAAATCACGTAACATCCAGTCACGTGAATAAATAACCCCGTAACCCTCACGTACCGAAAATCACGTAACGTGACATAACTAGCGACGTGACAAGAATCATGTAACGTCATGTAACTACTCGCGTGACTAAACATCACGTAACATTTAGTCACGTGAATAAAGTCACGCAACACGCAACATCACTCGTCACGTGACATGCGCCCACCATAGACCACCTAACAGCTAGCCATGTGACATGTTCCCACCAAAACCCCGTAACAGCTAGTCACGTGTATAAAATCACAACATCACGTAACAGGTAGTTATGTGACATGTCTAGCCAAGTCTAGCCAAGTCTAGGCATGCTTATTACTACTAGCAAACACTGAGCCTCTCAGCAAAAGCTTGGCAATACTTGGCAATACTAGCAAAACTTAGCTGGGTCGAAGACTAGCTCCGCTGATGATTCCAGCCTTGCGCCACTAATGCAGGCTGCGCATTTTTTTATGCTGCGTTTACTGCGGCCTGTTGCACGCCGTGGTAGCTTAGCGAGTAAAGTGTCGCACTGCTAAGCGCGAGGTCGCGGCTTGAATCCCTGCAGGTGGAGGCCGCGCTTAGATGGGGCGAAATGTAAGAGCACCTTCGTACTTAGCTTCAGGTGCACGTTCAAGCACCTTCGCATTGCGGCGTGGTTCAGTGGTAGGGGAGAATACAGGTGGATTAAGACAAACATTTGCAGGTAGCATATCGTTCGTGTTCCGGTTATGCTTCACGGTGTCACTGTACTACGCCATCGGCATATGTTCTAATTTGGCATAGCTAGTCCATCGACACTTCTTTTCTATGTATTCATATTGCTTATATCATAGTCCACCTAGCTGTTCTTGTCATCGGCACCGCTTTCGAAGATGCGTCCTTCCAGCAACGCGCACTCTGCAGGAACCGGACACGCCTAGCTACTGTATTTATAACACAAGACTTGTGTTTTGTAAACTACAGAACTCCGAGGCTGATGGTTCTGGAAGTGTTATATTGGAGCTTCTAACAAGCTCCACTGTGGTTTATTAGGACTACCCTATGCATGCGCCAAATATGTTGCCCTTGAGAAAAGGCCTCCTTACAGAGCATTCACTCGTGTTGCCTACTGAAAGCAATGTGAGTGCAAGACCATGACTCTTGAATTGCATAGCCTTGTAGAGTACGTTTCCGGATTTCAGTATTCCGATGGTCTCGAGTAATTCCCTGCCCGACAGCTGCGCCGATATGAGGACGTGGGGGAAACACTTGTAGCATATAATGAGCATATGTATATCCACATTGGTGTGTTCGCCGTGAAGTAGTTCGGTTGCCGTCTTCATACCATCGCCATGCACTGTCTTCGTCACGCTGGCATCAGCACGACCTATAGAGTCATCAGTGGTGTCGTCATCGTCTTACTATCGTCATCCCGTAATCTTCGTGCCCTAAAATCATGTACAGCGTTATGCATGTTGTAAAATAGGTTAACAATTCAGACATTTTCTTATAAACAAAAGCGCGTGCGTGATAAATTCTATTTTGAAGGCTATATCTGTTGTATGATTTCAGTGAACGGAAGGTCTAATATCGGGTTCCTAGAATATGTATGTATCATTACAGGAGTAGTAATGATGAATTGCGAAGCAACAAGACCAAGTACCTTAACATTGCAGGCGCTGAGGCTTCGCACAATGCCGCAGCATAATTCTCGGCAAATACAGAGCGACCACAACACCGCCTCTCTTTTCCCTTATATTAAGGCGAAAGCCTTATATGCCTCATCAAACGGGTATAGTGACCGTCGGCGTCGTACTCTTGTCAGCACGAATGGCAATAAAAATCATTATCATCATCATCATCACCTTGATTCTTCCTCTGATAATCTGATTGTTCATCCAGGCGGACTCGAAGGCAAAAGCCATCCGGTGACGTCATCATCATCGAAGAAGAAGAAGAACATAATTGTGACCGCACCAGATGAGTTTCACCTTGAACGCGTTGTCGGCGAATGCGTAAGGGACCCTGCGAGTTTTTACCAACAGAGATGTTTAAGCCGAGCATTGGTGCGTGACGGGTGAACAGAAATTATCATCAACATGAACCGGCACGCGATCTCTTCTTCCTCTTCGTCATCTGCTTCGCCGTCACAACACGTGCGCCGGTTTGTGCGGCGAGGGATGGAATATCTGTCATGGATGAGAGAACAAGTACAGACGAGAGAAAGAGAAAGTGCTTGGCGAAGAAAATTTCTTGACGAAACGAGATTAGAACCCGCGTACCCAGGATCCGAAGTCGAGCATCGTAACTACTCGTCCATCCAGGCACGCTAGCAGAGCGTAACATAGCCTTGTATGGTAGTACAGCAAGGGTGCGGGAAAGGAAAGCGAGGGTGATGATGATAGATGTGAGAGTGAGAGGAAAGGGAGAGAGTAAAGCCTAGCATAGAAAGAGAAAGTGACAAAATGAGAGAAAGGAAGGGAATAAAAATAGAAAGAGAGAAATTGAGAAAATCAAAGAGAGAAATGTGTAGACACAAAGAGAAAAAAGCTAGAAGAGGAAGCGAGTACGAGAGAGAAAGTAAGGGAAGAAAGAGAAAGGAAGGTAGGAGGAGCGAGAAATATAAAGAAATATATACATAGAGAAAGAAGGAAGTATAAATAAATGTACAAAAAGATGCAATACATAGGTAAGGGAGAGAAAGAAAGAGAAACGGAGAAGGCCGCACTTCGTTCAGGCTTAATTGGAACCACCAGTGCGAAGTTCACTTAATTTTTATCCATAGATCATTTGCTTTCTTTATGCATTGATCAATTCATCCCGCTAGAAGCAGCTAGAAAAAGTTCAATTACTGCTGATGATTTGTTGGGTTGCACCCTAGACACGCAGCCACAGCACTATGTGTTCCTGCTTGCTGTTAGCTCCGCCTTTTTAAGAAACGATAAAGTATGTTTGGAGGTTCCTCCTGCGTCATATTGACCCCATCCTTTCTACCTGTTTCTCACTTTATGCTTTGCAGATGAACACTTTTCCTTTAAAGGTCCTTAAATGAATCCGTAATAGTGAGATAGAGCCGTTTCACTACAGCCCGGTCTCTCTAAAAACGCATATGTAAAAATAGCTGCGCGGTCCAGTGAAGATTTACCTAGATAATTTCCTCTCACAACCATGAATAGGTATGTGTCGTCTGTCGGTTGTTTTCGCGCGACGCTATCGGACCGTGTCAGCTTCTGCCACGTGGCGGGATGGCCTACTCAACATTGTATGAAGTTTCAGATCAATACTAAAAGCAAATGTCCATAGTGTTCGCTGCCCCAAACGGACCCACAAGCGTTTCCCACTTTTTATTTCTCACATAGACACAGAGGGTCATGACGACTTAGAATATCCTAGCCTTATATCAACGCACGCCACTCGGAACCTCCAACGAATTCTCATAAAGTGCCAGCACGTTGCAAACGGAAGTTATATATTTTGTCAAGCATTTCCGTTACGGGAGACGTTCGCCGCAATCCCACATGGATGACTGGAAAGAATACAATGGATATGCGTGTTGCTTTGTTTCAACCAGATGAAGCAGTCGGATCACCGAAATAGTCTGTGGACCAGCACCCTGGTTCAGGTTATTAACGTATGCTGTCAATACTGTATAATATAGCCCCCGCTATAAATTACACGTTAAGTGCCCTAATTTTTTCTGCTACGTTTATGCTGACACCTTTGTAGCAATCGTCAATTTGCAAGATGTGCGATGCTCGTCCGCTGTTACGTTTTTTTTTTCCTCAAGCATATGTCGCAGCGCCAACAGACATCATCGTGGGGGCACAGAACAGAATAAATAAAGTCAGCAGAATTTCGGCTGACGACTTCTGCTGGTAGCAAACTACAATTAGATGTGTTCTCATTAAGGAAATTCCAAAAGAACTCCCCTGGGAAGATGTTAACTTTAAAAATATGGTCAATTTTGCAGGTGTGTAATGTGGAAGACGCAAGTAAGATGACGCCGCAATCCTAATTTGGTTATTAAAGATTGAACAAGCCGGTTTTTTAGGCATTGTACCTTCGCACCACATATTGGGCATACCATCATAAAGGCCTTATCCTGTGGCATTCGATCAGCCATAGCCAAGTCATTTTGCCCCGCAGATAAAAAAAAAAACATTAGTAGCTTAGCTCGGCTATGCCAGGATATACGTAGCATGAGCTAAGCTTCAGCGGATTATTCTTAGCTCTCCTGGTTGTCTAGGATTAGCGAGATTATCATGCTTACCGCTGCTTCAACGATACACACGCGGTATACACATTATGTGACACATGTATATTCATTTTTTGTTCAACGCCATTTCTCTCTTGCCACAAAGATCAGTGTAGTGGTCAGCGTAGTAACACGCTGCCGTCTCTATGGCCCCAACGCCCGGTGCAGCGTCAGACGGCCACTGGACAACTGAGAAAAAGAAAACAAGACAGAACAGGCACGTATGGCAACAAAGCAAAACTGCTTTATTGTTTAGCTGATCAGCACATTTTGTGTGAGAGTTGGCGCACACACAACACACACAGATTACAGGGTCATCCCTGGCTCTCGCATGACCATGCGCGTTTAAGTGAATGCCGCGAGCGTGAAAAACATGTCGTTCGCTGGTGATCTCACCAAACCACGCGAAAGGTTCTACAAAGCAATAAAGTGCTAACAAAGAAGACAAGTAAGGTGTGTATGCGACTTGGGTTAAGATTACTGTTTCCATTGAAACTGAGTTGTGACCTTTTTCGTTTTGTCTCTTACAGTAGACGAGTGAGGAAGAGGAACACACTAGACAATGGGCAACAGGCATATTGAGTACAAACTGGATCTTCCTTTGTGGAGCTCGGGCGGTAAAATCGCTTGACAACTTCTGTATGGCGTCCAGAAGTTAACTCTTAATGAGAACAGCGATGGGGTTTTTTGAGCCACGTTGTCTTCTTTGTTACCACGCTCGTAGTAATACGTAGCACTGTGTGCTTTTCGGCAACACGGGTAATTCGAGTGCATTGTGTCATTCAAACAGGGACGATGGAGTGGCGCTCATGTATATACAACTTAACGAAAGCCTTTCTTTGAAAGCCGTATTAGCGCGGAGCTCGGCGATACACATCAGATGTGCCATAAACTTCGCCATATCACAAGTATCAAACCACGTTTTCCATGCCGAGTGACGTTACCGAGGTTAGGTCGAGTTTCAAAGCTACAGGAAGAAAAGGACCTAACCATTTTGTACTGATGAACTTTCTCTGCGGTTTCGATCGGTACGCATGGATTGTACATTAGCGACCACAATACACAGTCCCCGCACGTATCACAGAATCGCATAAGTGAACGGTTTCACTGAACCTTGCTCTTGCCGCGATCGCTCTCATCGGTTATTCTGCGGGTGCTGTTCCTGTCCCGGTAGGCCTTGAAGTAGAAGCGCATGAACATAGTGAAGAAGAAGACTGCCTCGCACAGCATGATGTAGATGTGTGGCCTCGGGTAACCGCAGTTGTAGAACATCGGGACCAGCATGTGAACGAAAATGATGCAGAACTGGACGAGCTGCACTTGGGTCAGGTAGCGCTTCCACCAGAGGTGCTTCTGCACGGCGGGTCCCAGCAGGGAAAGGAAGTAGTAGGTGTACATGATGATGTGCACGAAGCAGTTGAGTATGATGGTAAGTGCCGCCTGGCCGTCCGGACCGTAGCCGACACCGTAGCAGCCGTTGAACACCACGAGGATGTGGTGAGCTACGTGCAAGAAAGAAACGTGCGAGTCCTTCTTCCTCAGGACAAAGAACACCGTGTCCATGAAGTCAGCGATCCGCACCAGCATGTACCACCAGCACAGGTTGAGAAGGCTCATGGTGACCTCGTCGCGGGTCTCGTAGTTGATACCTTGGCAGAACAGGCTGTAGCCGCCGCCCATGTAGGTCTTCGAGAGGAAGGCTGTCATAAAATAGGCGTTCAGAACCACCATGCATGCATTGTAGATGTTGACGATTGGCTTGATATTGTCGTACGGCTTCCGGTCCTTCATAAAGCGTGGTCCTCCAACTTTGACCACGTACACGTAGACCATGAACAGCGAGACAAGAAACTCCCTGTTTCCAGCCAGGACCCAGTCGGCGGTGCGCGGATCCCGGTCTAGGATGAGCTCATCCGCCAAGGCGGACATGAAGGATGAAGTCGACGAGGAACCCATGCTCGTCACCAGGTTATGTCAACGCACTTTACAAATCACCTTTGTACTGCGCCCGCACTTTTCTGGTACTGTTAAGTGGAGCTGTCGGACGCAGACGAGGGATGGTTTGCTTAGCACCACCTCGCGCTGCCGCGAAGCAACGTAGTGATTCACAAACGCGGGTGAGCATACATTTAACGACCTGGCTACCACGCATAGAGGAGGGCAAATATACTGAAGAGAAGAACGGCTACCCTCTCCTGTTCGCATTGAATAAAGGTCGACGGGCTCCCGCAGCGAGATTTCGCGCGCGTTCTTCGGCTATCGCTGCGCCTCTCCTCTCCCAGTGCGCCAGCTTTCCCGAGGCACTTGTGGCTGGCGCCTGATCATATTTCCCCTTACCTCCTCACAGCTTCCGTATCTGTTGCTCGCACGCTGTAACCGCTCTGATACGGGAGCGAAGCACGAATAAAGCGTACGATCAAGCGATAAATTGCAAAGGTCAGAAATAAAGATTGAGCCGCTAGATATGTCCCCTAATAAATGACGTTCCGTTAGCTTACGGCGTATTACTAGATCGTCCTCCGAGGCGTCCTTGCAGCCGCGCTTGCCTTTCGAAGTCTCGGTCTCCTGCCTTCTCAAACACTGCACGTCGAAGAATAAGCGTGATTCTGATTTGTTCATTCATTGTTGATTTGTTATCTGCTAAAAAAAGGCAGATGTGCTCCCCTGTTCCACCTGCACCATAGAGTTATTTAAAATGCAAACACTTCTAGCAGGGAGCTCCTGCAAATATTTCGTTTTTCAGCGGATAACATGGCGTTTATGAGGTTTCATTTTCTGTTGACTGTCTCAACTAAACTTAGGCCATAGACCATCTCACAGACATACCAGTAGGAGGCCTTCATAAGCAATGCCAAGTACTGGCAGCTCAACGATATAGCCATTACCCGCGGCGGTGGTCAAGTGGTTATAGTGCTCGACTGCTGACCGGAAGGTCGCGGGATCGAATCTTTGATTGCCTTTTGAAATATTAACTTGTGGGCAGTTTATGTGGAAAAGTAGTAAGACCTTAGAATGTGTAATCTAGCAATGGTTTAGAAATTCCAAAAAAGCACGTAATTTTACATATTAGTCATCAAAAATGCAAGCCCCCGATCGAGGCGATATCGAAACTGAGAGCGCCGTGCTTACAATAAACGCGGCAGTTTTGTTACGTCAGACCGGAAGCTCACCTGACGAACTTCGAAAAAAAAAGGCTCGTCGCGACAGAATCTGGTCATGGAAAACGGCGAGTCGTCTCAAATACACTGTTTATTCTTTGCGTTGGGTGTTCGATGCTTATCTTTTTCTTTCTTAAACTCCGAATAAGCACAAATAAGTCTTTCACTTGACTGCGAGGAGAAGCCCCACAGTAGCTGCCCCTAGTTAAGCTGTTCTTAGTCGATTCTTTCGTGTCCGATGCTGGTGTAACGCAGACGGTTATTTTACGGGTATGTACCCCCCGACGCGAGCGTCAGCGAGAACTGACGCAGGAACAGGCTAACGAACGTAAATGGCCAGTATGGGGTTAGAGGGCAGTTGGTGAATGGGCCGATTGACGCTCAGACAACTGTAGATTGCCTTCCCAGAAACATCCCTGATGACTGTTGCCATTGACGTGCATCTTCAGCGAAGCCTTCTTTGTAAACCTGTCTAAAGATTGGCGTGGTCAAGGTGCAATAAAGCTATACTACCACCTCAAAGCTTCACAAAGAGTGTTTAATAAAGAACGGTGATACAGCATATCCGAAAGACTATCAAAACACAGAAATGCGATAGCTTGGCGAAGGGAAGGCCACCAGTTTCGCTGTTTAATCAGTGTCCGCCAAGCGGAGCTGGTTAAATTTCTTTTTCCTTGGTGTAGAAGCATTCGCGCCTAAACTTTGTCGTGGTTTGTCGTCTTGTGCGAAGGGTAACGTCGCATATGCGAATACAACATTTATCACAAAGCTGTGTACTAGCCCGCTTTACGAAAGTGACACGATTTTTTCTCTCGCGCGTGTCCTCAGTTTTTTACACTTACAATGTGGCAGTGCTTGCTCAAAGGCGTGCTCACACGAAATTTGATAGGTGCGTTCCTACGACACATGGCCAATGCCATATAATAGGCGTACACACACGCGCTTTAATGTAAAAGAAGGGCAAAAAAAGAATAGTTCGCACCTAGTAGCTTAGCACGCGAGGCCTAGTACAGATCTGAACATCGCTGGCACCAAGTATTGGTATGCACGCTAACCTCTGCCTAGAGCCGTTTCCACTGTCCTCCATCGTGATGTAATCGCTGCAGTGCAGAGGTAGTATTTTCACGAGCCAACCTTGATGCCTTCCAGAAAGCTGTGGTCGGTGCGAAGAGCAAGATTAAGAGTCGTATTTCTCTCGCTTTAAAAAAAAACTGCCGACGCTCTTTGAAACTTTCAATGAAATTGCGCGTGGCATGTAAACGTCGATATGACATCAAACCTTGGAGTACTAAAGCAGAATCCTAAAAAAGAAGTGCACGGGGGATCGATCCGTGGGAAAATCATTGGACGAGGTGCGTATTATAGCTACTTTGCACGGAAGCTTTTCGCAGGTGACAGCAGCGTCAGAACACAAAAATTATAGATTAGAATTTTTATCTTTTAGGCCAGCCGCCTTTGCCGACTCTGAGAGTCTCGAAAGTTGACAGCATAGAAACCGTGGTTGAACGCGAAGGGCGCGAGTTATTGCGTGCTCACGGCCGCGTTCATATGATTCATAGACGTCTTTCAATGAGTATTTCGTCCAGCATGCGCCGTTTCTCTCGTTGGAAGACTTGTGATGGCCACGAATCTGTTATTGAGGCGACATTACGTTTCGAAGCTGCCAATCTAAGAAATGCGCAGCGATGCCTGAGGCGCTGAGCTTTCGGCACCATAAAAAAAAAAAAAACACCACGCCTGCTCTCAATCGATTACAAAGTTTGCTTTCAGGCTTGCATTGGGTTTCCTTGTTTCGAGGCTGCCGGCCTCAGCGAACGCGCAGAAAGCACAACATTCGCTGTAATTCGCTGCTTTACACTGCCGCCACGCTGAAAGCCGTTAACTCATATGGGTCCTGCGGTCATGCGTGCTGAGGGTGAAAGTGCCGCTTCGCGCGAAGTGGAAGTTAATAATAATAATATCTGGGGTTTAACGTCCCAAAACCACCATATGATTATGAGAGACGCCGTAGTGGAGGGCTCCGGAAATTTCGACCGCCTGGGGTTCTTTAACGTGCACCTAAATCTAAGTACACGGGCCTCAAACATTTTCGCCTCCACCGAAAATGCAGCCGCCGCGACCGGGATTCGATCCCGCGACCTTCGGGTCAGCAGTCAAACGCCATAACCACTAGACCACCGTGGCGGGGTGAAGTGGAAGTTATTCGTAGCATCTTGATTAAGGAAGATGGAGTACGCCGGTGGGTGGAGGAACATGCCCTACAAACGAACTCATCCTCTATTGTGGACTTCGCGAAGGCAGCCGCAAGTTGCAAAAGGTGTGGACACTAAAGTATTAATACTGTAGCGAAGCCTTGGAACTGAGTAATGGGTTGCGCTTTTCAGCGCCTTCTAGTGGTCGTCCTCTTTGGTGTCTTCTGAAAGGACGCCGCTCACGCTGAGAGTCCGCGCTTTTTCTTGACTGTCGCCACTGCGTATTGTCGCTGAGTGCCGCCAAACAAACACCTTAACAAATTGGTGGAGGTGCTGTGCTCCCATTCGATCCCCCTGAAGTTTCGATCCCGTACGCTGCCATCTACCATGCCTCAAGACGTCATTCAGCAAACGCCTCCTCCCGCACCGACCACATGTCCTGGTGTCCCTCGCATCCGCGATCCACCTATTTTCACTGGTGCCCATGTCGTCATATAGCATTAATAACAACATAGCAATACGCTATGTCGTCATTTTAGCATTAACACATTTAGGCTTAAACAATAATAAAACATCACCATTCGTTCAAATATGCTGACCATGCAAATACTATAAATAGCGGGAGAACTGCCCCTATGGGAATTAGTAGGGTGGTTGCACTGCACGATATATGTCACCAAGCTACTATCCCTCTACCTTGGTAACGTGTTTTGCGTACTTTTGCAGTTCTTAATGCATCTTACAACATCAGCTTTATGGGGCGTTCATATTTGACTCGCTAAAACTATGAAAATGTATTTCCTTCTTTGGGGAATCACAGGAATGGAATTCAACTGCCCGGTCATTCCCAGAGTGCAAATAGGCTATGTTTTTTTCATTCCGTGGAATTGAAAGACTGGAATGGCGACAGGTTCTAATTCCCCGGAATGGAATTGGAATGGAATAGAGGCGCCCATTCAGTAACACTGCTTCCCACCCACTGCTAAATGCTCAGACATAATTCTTCATCATCATCAGCCACAGCACAAAGTGCACATAATGCCTTACAGATGTGTAGCGGGTACCACTATTGTGCGAAGAATGACGAAGAATGACATAGTGGCAACTTTGGCTAATTCAGAAAAATTGCGGTGATTTATGGCGTAGTGGGTACCTTTCATGTGTACTTGTATTAGTTGCTCCAAGAGACTCTACAGCGGGCTCTACAAAGTCCGCTCTTCCAGCTTTCGCTGTGACTGTGCTGCGTGTTCCGCGCAGGCCTGTCGATCTTTTAGATGCGAAGTATCTTATGGAAGAGTTCAATCCGGTGGTGGTGGTGGTGTGCGGCGTGACCACCCTTACTGCGCATGCGCATACCCTCTCCACTCCTCCTCTCCACTTCCCCTCTCCCCTCCCCTTTCCCCCTCTGAAACGCGGGCTAGACATGCCGAAATTCTCTCCTGCGCAACGCCGCCATGAGCACCAGCGCATGCGCGTCCCCTCCCCCTCTTTCTCCTCTCCCACGCTGCCCCCCTTTCGCACGCCTGCCGACTGCGTTCACCGCTCGCCCTGTGATAATTAACGGCCAGGCTAAAGGGAAGACAAGACACGCGTAGCGTTCCTCTTCGCGTTCCACGACGCAAGGTCGGTAGCATGCCCAAAGAACGCCAACGGAACGCGATCGTGCAAGTGCTCCGGCTTCGCGTCGCCTCATGGTCCCTTTTAGCGGGAAATGGTCTCGCACATCAGAGAGTACATTCAATGACGTGCTGCTTC
Organism: Rhipicephalus sanguineus; assembly: GCF_013339695.2. Classification (NCBI taxonomy): domain Eukaryota; kingdom Metazoa; phylum Arthropoda; class Arachnida; order Ixodida; family Ixodidae; genus Rhipicephalus; species Rhipicephalus sanguineus. The sequence continues at coordinate 203,659,886 of NC_051177.1, forward strand.
TGAGATCGTGCTCACTCCCTTGACACAAAGCATTCAGCCCACTAAAAAATCGCGTTTGCCTTTTGAGAAAATAAATACTGTGACTTTGAAATAATACTGGTTTGTGCTAATTGGTAGCAATTCGTGGTACAGGTATTTCCGCTCCTCTGAAGAACGTGTTTTACCCTTGCCCCACTTTCTTAGAGGAGTGTAACTACATCACAAGTCCAATGTCTTTTAATGATTATCTTCAAATTTTTTGCATACAAAAAAAACGTTACGAACCGCTACGCAACATTCTTTTTCGTTCCGGAACAGAAAAGGAACGGAACTTTTTGCGGTGGAATGAAACTAAAACCGAAACGAAAAACATTTAGTTCTGACACCCTGGAGCGTACCCAATAAAGGGGACGAAGCAGGCAAGTTGAGCAACTTGGTATTCTACCTCGCGGAAGTGGAAAGCTTGTGGTACAACAACCACGCGTCCGATTTTGCGACTTGGTCCGATTTCAAGACCGCCGTCATCAACGTTTTTGGCCGCCCTGCAATTCGTAAGCTGCAAGCAAAATAGTGCTTACGCCAACGAGCTCAGCAGCCCGGTGAATTTTTCACAAGTTATATCGAAGATGCCCTCGACTTGCGTAAGAAAGCTAACAGCACCATGTCTGAGTCTGACAAGATCCGGAATGTTTTGAAAGGCACTGACGGTGTTGCTTTCACCATGCTGCTCAACAAAAACCCCTGCACAGTGACCGAGGTCATAACGCTGTGCCAGAGCTACGGGGAGCTCCGCCGGCAGCGTTCGATGAGCCGTCGTTCTCCATCACGCGAAGCAGAGCTTGCTGGCTTGGCGGCCATATCTGACCAGGCCGCGTTGCTGGCAGAAGTAAAGTCGTTCGTGCGCGAGGAAAGTGCACGCCAGTTCTCTCTCCTGGCCTACGGAAATACTTTTCTCTCCTTTTTAACCAAAAGACGTTTCCGGCAATCTCAGCAAGTTGGTTTCTTTGAAATATGAGTTTACAAGAGGCGGACTCACGGTTATCACTGTTCAAAGGTCAGCTTTTGGCACGGAGGCTCCTCGGTACAGATTGTTGTCATAGAACGACCCACTCGTTGCGCAGTTCGCATTGTGTGATGTCTGGTTGTTATTTTGCTCGACTACCACGCTGTATTACATATAGCGTACGTGGTTTCGTATATATGTGGCTCCGTGCCGACATGAAGCCTGTACAGGGTCTTTCTGAAACGGAGTTTGAGCAGCGACATGGCTCTGTGGTAGAATACTGGGCTCCCACGCAGAGGACCCAGGTTCAAATCCCTCAGGCTCACTTAGGCTCTGATCGAGCCATGAGCCCAATTCTGAGTGAGTCAGGATGAGTAAAACGTTGGTGAGTGTGAATCTGAGTTAATCCAGTTGAGAAAAGTTTAGCGAATCTGAGTCCGAGTGAGCCCAATTGAGAAAAACTTTTTGTGAGTCTGAATCCGAGTGAGCCCTAAAAACAAAATATATTTATTGAGTGAGTCTGAGCGAGTTCCTCGTTTTTTGCCGACATATGTCCATGTAAACCCAATTTTAAGCATGGCAGCGCAATGCAAATGCTGTAGTCTTTACTGCGATCCTATTTATGACTTTACAAATGCTTTCATTGGTGCTATTCAGCACTCTCGATAGCATGGCTGTGTCCACACTCACCTTAAAAATTACATTGCCATTTTTAAGCACAATAGATGGCTGACTTCCTGGCGATCTCATGGCATCAATTTATTGCAGACCATGGTTATCGTCACCCATATGTGTGCCACAACTAAACCGATATGACACTTAAATGAGACAAGTCACATTAAATTTTCCTTCATGTTTGCTGTATGTCTGAACCGACAACTCAGGGGTATTTTTCAGTATATGATAAGAACATTGAAAACCGTTGTTTAACTGTAATATTGCGCAGGCTTGTTCTTGTGGAACACTCCTGTATTTGTGACCCACGAGAACGTGCCTGCTCATGTTTTTATCATATTATACTGATAAAAGTATAATATGATAATATAATATGAAATATAATATGACCCCTGAGTTGTGAGTTCAGGTATACAGCAAGCATATAAGAAAATTTAATGCTGACTTGTCTGATTTAAGTGCCATATCGGTTTTGTTATAACACATATGGGTGACGCTAACCACGGTCTCCATGAATTGATGCGACGGGATGACCAGGAAGTAAGTCATCCATACATTCATAGCGCTTAAAAATGATATGTAAAATTATTAGGTGGATCTGGAAACAGCCGTGCTATCAGAGAGTGCTGTAATGCCCCCAATGAAAGCATTTTCAAAGTCATTAAAGTGACCGCAGTAGAGCCTGCAGCATTAGCATCGCGGTGTCATGCTTAGGATTTAGTTTATATGCGTCCTTACATTTTCCCACGTCATAACAAATGGCAGTCCCGCGCAATATATCTGAGGATACAATTGCTATAAATGTTGCTATTGCTTTATTTGGGCTTGACCTGAAAGCAGAAGCTTATTTTTGACGCTAGGAGTAAAGAAAGATGGAATGTACTTTTGAACACTTTATTCCCACAGAACCACTCTCTAGCGCATGGGTTAGGTGCAGACAAGTACTGTATATATAGATAAGACAAGGCCAGCGCCAACACACAAAGAATAAGCCTTAGTACACAACAATACAGAATGAAATCCGTATAGCAAGAACATCAATACACTAGGAGAAAACTGGAAAACCAGATAAATGAAAAAAAACAGCTGATGACAACCAGTATTGTTGCATCAGTCATTCGTTATGCACGCGTCAGAAGTCCTAAGTTGTCAATACAGAAAAACATCTTCAGAAAAGGATAACTGCCGCTTGGCGTAAGCTGCTCTTCAGGACGTTGGAATAAAGTTTGCAAGAGGTACTTGAATGGTATATAATATGCCCCATTACAATTTTAGAGAACTGTTGCGTTTGACATACATTCAATTCTCTTCATACAAATGTTTTCGTGCTTTGTATTGTTGAAATTAAAACCATCAGAGCCTTTTTCAGGCCCTTTAGATAAACAAGTTTGAAACACCTTTCACAACCGTATTCACGACTGTTTTTGAACATATATGTTTGCCCTTAAGCAGCCGACACAAATTGGACGTCAGGTCCCCATCGCTACTCGTATGAATGTTCGTTTCTAATCAAGAGCCCAAATTTAAGCCTTCTGCATAGCTTTCTTTAGATTCGAACCCGCTATAATAATTCTACACATAAATTGCCTCTGAAAGTTGTGCAAGTCCATCGGATTCTTCGTAGTGTGTCTTGTAGCGGCTAAGTGCAGAAAGATGTCTTTGAAATGGCAAAGCTGTATTTCCTAATACCGGGATGTTATCATTTGACATGCTTAGCAAGACGATGAACTAATACCACGAAGAGTCAGTCTTTACACAGCTACCTGAGCTGTGGCGCCGGAGCTTTGCTCCAGTGCCACAGTTCTGGTGCCGGAGCTTTGCTCGAGATCTGAGCTTCCATGCTGTTCACTTGGCATCTGAGGACTATTCACCATAGTGCGTTCACACCGTAAGGCTTGTTTGCATGGGCGACATCAAGGTCTTCGGGATATTGAAGGCAGCATTCAAGGAAAATAGCAAAAGGAACATTTCAATAATTAGGTGTTGAAACAGAAGAGTGAAATGGACCGTTACTTCCAAGAATAAAATGTCTTTCTGAAGTGGGCTAACTGATACAAGCTTGTAGGGGAGTGTTTAAAACGTTTGGATTACATTTGTTGCAGTTGTGACGTCCTCGCAGCTCTATTTGGCTGGAACCTAACAGAAAATTGAATATATGCTTATATGCCCGTTCTCATTAAAACATTTTACACACACACACACACACACACACACACACACACACACACACACACACACACACCACATACACGCGCGCGCAGATGCACACAGACACGTACGGACACGGACACACACACACACAAGCATAGACACACGCACGCACGCACACACGGACACGCACACGCACATGGTCACGGACACACGCACACACACATATACATACATATGTACACACACGGACACACACACACATACACGGACACGCACGGACGCACACACACATCAAGTAGACTCTCATCAATGACTGACAGGATGTCATATACTTCAAATCACCAACAGTCTCTACTACTGCGCATCCAATCCAATCTGGTGCTCCACTCTAGTGCTACGATGGTTGGACCTCTAATCTGGTGGCGCTGTTTATTGCTCACGATTACTGGCAAAAATTCATTCTATATAATTCTGAATACTACAGGGTACATCAACCATGATTCCATTAAAAGCAATGAGCTTCATGTACACTGCACCCATAAAGTGTAGAGCTGTGCGAATATTAAAGATTTCCAATGACGATTCAAATATCGATCGTTTTATTCGATTCGGTTCTTGAAGCAAATACTGCACATTCGAAATACCGTTTCTTTTTTGAATACGTTCATCAGTAAGGACTGAAATACCCCAGGGGAAAGAAATCTTGGCACACCGAGGGGTAATTTTTCTTCTTTTCATCATTGTATTACCAAGACGCATGCAACCCAAGATTTTCGTTTTGGACTATCGACGCTATTTCTCACAGAATCAAGGCGTTCTTGCTTAATGCTCCACTCTCATCGAAGAGACAGCGTCACTAATGTACACCATCGTGATGACATTCACCATGATGTTGACTAAATAAAATTTGTTTAATTTCATTGCATCAGTTTTAGCTAAAGGCCTCTAAGTACAACCTGGAAAACTGTGATTAAGGCTTTACTTCAACATGTTGCTAAACATCTCGAATGCTCTGTTTGGCGTTGCATATGATCTCACCTCCGTTCAGAATATTCTGGTATTTGGTCGCTTAAAAGTAACTGTAATGTTCCATTGTTAAAGGTTGGGAACATTTCCTTAAAATAAAATGCTGCAAAAATCTATGGCTGTTTTGAAAATGGTTGCCTTACTGTTCGAAAACTTTTCGAAAGGTATTCGACAAGAATCCGTATTGGGTTCGGTGTCACCACTATTTGATTTTATACCCGATTCATTTCTACGCTTCAATGTTCAGAAACATCTAACATCCAACCATCACCACCCGTTATATACTACTATAGAGCCGAGAGTGAATGAAACGAAAGCACGACATAGATATAAAAATCTCGCAAATAAAATGATCGATGAGGTGCCGCACATCGCAATATAATTTCTTGATCTGACGCTATCGAACATTTTAAAAGCAGGACATTTAATGTCAGGACATTTAATGTCAGCCGCCCTATTCCTCTTACCTTTAAATAACCTTTAAATACATGGTGTGGGGCTTGCTCGACATGTGGAAACAGGGACGGTAACATGCATTCTGCCTAACGCGAGATCACGAGGTGTGCCATTATCGTAGCGTCCGATAGCGAGCGCGTTGTATATGTCGAGGCCCATGGCTGAAAAAAAAATTGAAAGCTCTAACCGGCACCATCGCTGCTAGCTCGTTATTACATTAAATTTGCAGCACCAAAACATAGCGACATACAAACGCTGAACAGTTTACATATAGAACCTAGATGTGCCGGAAATCGCGCACTAGAGGGATTTTTGTGAGATAAATTAGTGCGAGCACCTTCTGTAGAAATTATACGAGCAGTTTCACCACACGCGACTGCACCAAACAGAGACGCGCGACACTGTCTAGTTGTCAGAGACTTGAAGATACGGAATCGTAAAATAGCTGCGCGCTGGGCCTACTGATCGTCATACACTAGAAACACTGCCGAGGCCAGCCCCTCATGCAAGAAATGCATCGAAAGTTGTTGTTGAATTGTACCAACTCGCTCACGCGGGCCATCCGTGCAAGCGAGCAATGCCATTCATAAAAATTCCCGTAAAAGGCAGTGTTTTATGCAGGCAAACCTTAGGAACCATGCATAACAGCTACGCACATGAAGATGGCACAGTCTCCGTTCCGTCGCGAGCGTTGTGAACAAGTCCGAGATTTCTCGGCTGAAACTGACACATAACAGCTCTACATGAGCACAAATTATGCTTATGACAGGCGCTCACGTATGTATGTAGGCTGCTAATGCGCACCCAAACTCTTCGATTCTTCGTGGTCGCAAAAAATTTCAAGTCACACAACAAAGACAGAGCTGAAAGCCAGCGAGAGGAGATGACGCACAGCATGCTAGTAAGGTTGCCGCTAATTTATAAGCAGTATAACACTCGCCAATCACCTCTGTGCAGGGACCGCAGGATCAAAGTACCAGGCGTCAAACGCAACTTGATAACGATGGTCCAGAGCCCCGGAAGGAACAAAGCTTTGGAAAACCGCGCACATTTACCGGCAAGAAAATGGTGCACGCTCTCTGTATACCATAGTTAAGCACTCGGCAATGCAGAGCCGTAACCGCCAAAACGCTCCGCCAGTGAAGGTTTGTCGTTCAGGGCGCACAGGAATGCTCTTTTCTTCTTGCATGGAAGATCTGCTGCAGAAAGACCCGGCAGCGCCGTAGTCGTTATTTCGCGAGCGCCACTCCTCGTTTGGTGTGCTTTGTTCCGTTGCAGCACTATAGTTCTTTTATAATCGAAGAACGGATTCATGGGAAAGTCGATTAAAAGCGACGCTGGCGCGCATAAATATATCTGGGACATGAAATCCTCACACGGCGTCGCTTTACAGCCGGAAGTGGAACAACTGGCAAAACACGCAATTCGGTAACCGGAACAAATCAGAGTTTCGGTTACATAGTCCCGTTCCACTTTACTAAGCAAAAACTAAAACAAAACCACCTATTGTTCAAGATAAAGCCTCGCGAATCAACTCGGATCCACATAAAACCCCCGCCTGTTAAGCTTAATATATATTGAACACGTTTATATGGAACCTATGCGGAACCATGTTACACTCTAAGAAAAAAACCGGCTGAAGGGGAGTAAAGTCAGATTTAGTCCTCAAATCGTGTCGTTAGTCCCAACTGCCGCGAAGTGCGTGTGTGTGCAAATTCGGAGGACGAGACATACCTCGGAAAAGACTAATGGGGGACGAACGGTTGCATTTACTCCTGCGGGTAGAGGTGAGGGAAGACGTTTTTCTGTGGCCTTGTTTGCAGCAAGGCTCAGCATCGAACGAACGCGAAGCAGTGATCGTAGACCCACGAATGCCTCTTTCAAAGGTCATGAGCTTAGCTCTCGGCCAGGTGCGCCCTATGTTCCCAGCCCTCCTTTCTACTCTGTCGCGGTGCGGGTTGCAGTGGTTGCAGGAGGCGACGACCTGAGGGGTAGAAATTCGGCGAACGCATGTTCAAAATGTCCACTGCACAGATGACAAGAAGGCATCGGCGCGTCGGCCGCTTACTGCTGCGATCAAGAAAATAACGCGAGAAAAGTTTAATTAATTGTAGGTGGTAATATGTGTCATAAATTATGAGGACTTGAAACTTAGTCACCAATAAAACTTCCCAATATTCATGGCGGTGACAATCGTGTGTGTAAATCTGACGGACGTTTCAGCGCTTATGCTTGGGTATCCTTCCGCGCCGCACTTCTTCTTCAGTATCGCTCGCCGGAGTGTCGGGTGCGGGTCTTGTTGTCACTTGGGATTCTATCTTGCATCTTATTTCGGGGTCAGCGAGTGCCGCTATTTACGCAGCTGAACGCAGCTGTGAAGAACATACTCGCTGCATGTGCTGCAATTGTGGACGCGCATGCACGTTTGTTTCTGTGTTACCGGCTGTTTATGGGACCCCAACATCGTAACTTTCTGCGGAAAAATGGACACCTCAGCTTACATGCAAACTCCCATCGCAGCTTACTTTCTGCAGAGCTTCAGAGATGGACGCCTCACATCGAGTGTGATCAACAATTTGGATTTACTTGCTCTGCAAACAAGTCCCTCTGCTAATTTTAAAGGTAAGTTTATTATTTTCATTGCCTGGTACATTGTATTATAAATAATATGAAGACTAAAAAAGCATTGTGCGTCGCATGTTTTTGAGCATGCGACTGCGCAATTATTGGGGCTTACGTCATTAAGTGGTTCTCTTCTAGCTACTTTATTTTGTAACAAAATTTTCTTTTTGTATTTCTTCCAGGTAGGACTCGCCCTAGTAATTCGGGAACAGGCCCTACACCAACTAAATGATGGCATTCGTTCCTTTTTGTGTTTTTCTCGTAAAAATAAGATTGATGTTAATAGAATCGTGTTTCCTTTTCTCCTTGAATACTTTATAGAACACCGTAGTTATCTGCAACTTACACAATCAAGAAATCAAAACCGTTGGTAACCTGAATCACTGTGCATGTGTGCGTGTTTGGTGTCATTCATGTGACCTGTGTTCCCGTGTCGTGGTTTGCCACTTCTCGCCAAGTTTTTACTTTGCTCATAGGATTCAAAGTGTTTTAAAGGACTGAAAGATCAGGGCACGCAACTAAATATTCCTCGCTAGGGCAAGTCTTGAAGCCGGTATACACAATTTCTCTCAAGTTCGGCAAGTAAATTCGAATGATCAGCATTATTGCTTGCAAGCGCTCACTGAATGCATTAATAGCAGTTAATACATGTAAGTTGGGTACCACTTCTAAAGCACTATTTAAGTGGCATGTTTCCGTGAAATGTCCGTTCCTAAGAGCCCAGTAACTTCGCCACCATTTTTTACAATTGCGAAGCGCGATTTGCTCTCCCAAGGATCATTTCTGAGGATCAACCAATACTCCTTCAAGGAGTAAATTTCTCCTTCAGGGACCATTTCCAAAAACCAACTGTTAGTCCTTACAGGATTACATTTGCTCCTTCAGGGACCATATCCGAAAATCAACTGTTTACTCCTTACAGGAGCAACCGTTAGTCCTTTGCAGTTAATCCTTCAAAGACTAACTGTTTATCCCCTTGCAGTTCACCCCAAAAGGACTATTGGTTGTGGCAAATCAGTTTGATCCCCAAAAGGACTAACCTCCCTACCCCTTTTAGTCCCTTTTTTTCTTAGAGTGTACGAGTGTAATTTGTGTACAAAGAGTAGGTACTGCTTCGCAGCAGAAGTCTTTCAAAGGCGAATCACTTTCTAGGAACCAAAGACACTTTGAGCGTATCTATTTATCTAGCCGCCTACGTCTTTGTGCTCTCGTATCCTTTTCATTAGCCTGACACATCGAAAAATTGGAACGATATTATATATGATAATAAAAGGCAACCACCGACCAAATATTGGTCGGTGGTTGCCTTTTATCATCATGTTTAGTGCCGACCAGACGGCTTCCGTCAAACTCTCGATTTCATATTATATGACTTATTTCAACCAGGAATGAACTTATGAACATGAATGAATGAAAACATGACTTATTTCAACATGAACAGTGTCTCCTCTTGGCGTAATGGTTCCGCTGCTGGTCCGAAAGGCGGTTTCGGACCCGGTCGCGGCAGTCGCATTTCGATGCAGGCGATATGCTAGAGGCCCGTGTACTGTTCAATATCAGTGCACTTTGTTGGTCGAATTTATCCGGAGCGCTACACAACGGCGCCTCTCATGGCCTGCTTTGAGACTGAAACGCCATTACCATCCTATTCTGAGAGTTTTTCCACGGTATGTTCATTACTTATTTACTTATTTTACAAACTGCAGTCCCGCTTTGGTTATTGCAGATTATAGATCAAACATCCACATATCAGTTGCATACAAAAGGTCCTGAAATGGCTATTCGCGATCACCTTCAGGTAAAGATTTCCAGTGTTCAATATTACCGCTTTGAGTTGTCGATAAGGTCAACGGCATGCAGGTCAGTGAGCACGTCACCTCCCTTTCTCGCGCGCCCCTGTCCATCCTTGACGACCGTGCGCATTCCGGTGTGAATGTTTAGCCCTTGAAGTTATACGCATTGCCTTGTCAATACAGCGTTATTTGTCATCGCACTTGAAGTTAACAACGCAGAGGAGGCGAGGTTACGCTCACCGCCGCCGCGATACCAGCGATACGCACAGTCCATGCCTCCGTGAGCAGCCTCCGCTGCGTGGGGCAGGCGTATGGGCGCGCTGCGCGCCTGCCGCACAACGGCTTCGCGAGCGAAGGCGCCAGTACTAATTACTTAGTGACGACCTCTCAGATATCGCGCAATGCGACCGCTCAGACCTCGCCTGTGAAGCAAGCCATGTGTGGATATAAGGCGTCGTGGAGTACTGTACTTTGTCTATTGAGAGGTCCTACAATCTCTGACCATTTGAATATTCGCACGAGATTGCTTATTTTGCCTACACGTACAGATCAGCTCTCGCAAATGTACAAGATCTCGCATGTTTCCGTCGCGCGCTGATGGTTCCAGTGGCCTGCCGCCACGTATAGACTCCTACAGTATCTTTGGTT
>NC_051177.1:204412838-204459125 GCF_013339695.2 Rhipicephalus sanguineus
ACCGGGCCTAGTATGCTGTGTAACGTTAACTGATCGCGGCAAATCATGTCCATTTGTCGCTCAAACAATTCCCTCTCGTCGCGGTACGCGGAGCATTCCAGTAATATGTACACCACTGCCTCTATGCTGCCACAGTTATCACAGCAGGGACTAGTGGTACGCCTTATGCGGTACAAATAACTGTTCCTGTATGCCACGTCCAGTCGAAGACGACGGTACAGCGTCTCTAGGTGGCGAGGAAGTGTTCGGGAAATTTTCGCTCTCTCTTTTGGGTCAATGCAACGCAGAAAGTTTGGTGAAGCGGCAGATTCCAGAGGTGGTCTTTTTCTTGATAGGCATATTTTTGTGCGATATTCGAGGCGTCGGCTTTAGTAAAAAATCTTCTGAAATTCCGGTACTGGAGTCCATTCCGGGCAGCTTCATCCGCTTTTTCGTTTACCGAAATACCGGCATGGCCAGGTATCCATTGGAACTTAACGCAATGTCCAGCAGTCTTAGCCTTATGTTGAAGATAGGCGATATCAGATGGCATAGTTTTTGAATAACTATGGTAGCACAAGAAGATCACGGAGACACGCACACAGCACTACATTTCCCACAAATGGTTTATTTTTGGGCACCACGTGGTTCTTATAGCCCTTTTATTTTGCACACAGCTTTTTCATATCGAACACGGAAACAAAATTCATTTATGGCATTTTTCAGCTCATGCGCAGATATTGTAGCTCCTTTCTTGAGAGCGCCATCGACGGACACATACAATACCAGCCCTACGTATCCATTCAGCTTCTACAATTAAGCCTGTTACCTCACACCCTCTCTTACCTAAGATGGCGGTATTTTGAAAGCATGGATAGCATTTGCGTTTCTTGCAGCGCCGGGACAGGAATCCATCTGGCGGTGTCTTGTTCCCTTTATTGCTATGCTCACGCAGCCTGTCGTTAATGCACCTGCCCGTCTGCCCTATGTAACTCTTTCCACAACTCCACGTATCTGTTAGTCTGTTTTGCACATTTAGATTTCGTCACTCCGTTTGGATTAGTTTTCCGGCACCGGCTACCTAGTTTGTTCGGCGCCGAAAAAAACCCCATTGATGGCTGCTCGGAGTGCTATTTTCTTTAATTTGTCAGAGAAGCAGTGAATGTGTGGTACTACAGCGATTTCCCTGCGATTAACTTCCTCTCTCGTCGAGGACACGTCTTCATAGAGACGTACTTGCTTGAGTATGCTTTCTGCTACTGATTCTGGGAGATGACTTGGGTAGCCAGCCTCCTGAAATCGTTTTTCTTGCAACCTGAAGCTTGCATCCATTATATGCGGGCATGACTTCTACAAAGCGTTCTTAAAACAAATCGTTGCTACTCCCCTTTTTACTAGTTTGGAATGATTTGAGTTAAATTCAAAAATGCCGTACCAACGAGCCCGCCCTGCAACTTTACTCAAATGTTACAGGTTGGTATTTTGTAGGGCTGGGATGGAATCTGCAAATATCACCAATGTTTTTGGCAGCTGCTGTCGTATTATAAACATAAGAGCCTCCCTAATGTTGCTCAGCTGACGTAGAAGATGTCGCTCTCTCAAGACGATACGAGAGGGGTGTTCCTGTAGAGGGCACGAAAACTTCGTACGATGATCGACGTTCGGTTGTAGAATCATCTGTGGATATATGTGCGTTTCGGGAGCGTATTCTTTGCACTGTTAAGGTGTTTATTCGTGGGTGTGTTGATGACTGTGGGTGCACCATGCGAAAAACTGTTTAATGTCAAAATAAAGTAGCTTATGAGCATTTACTCAGCGTTGCAGTTGCTCAGAGCCGTCTCTCTATACAAAGGTGATTTGTATGACGGAGTAAATTCAGCTTCGAAAACAGGTGTCAGTACCCCTTTAAAGGTCGTCGCCCCGTCGTCTTTCGCAGGAGTTGGGATGCGCGCCTCCGCCCTGTAATTTGACCTACAGGGCGTGGTCGCACGTGCTCGGGCTCTTATCTCTTGAGGGGGAGGTGTGTACGTGTTGTGCTTTCACAGCGTAGTTTGCGTTGAAGCACGAAGGTCACTTCTCTCGCTCCAGCGGCCATGTTTGCGAAAGGAGTCAGCTGATAGCCTTCCTTCGTATGACGTTCCAAATTGTTGCTATCGCATCCATTGCTTCGCCCTTGCGGCGAAAATGTTCCAGAGCCCCTTTATCTTGTGCTTCGGTTTAACCTCAGCTGTTTTGATACCGCCATTTTCTTCATCGTGCGTTCCGAGTATGCGAGCACTTCGTTTTAGTTGCTTGCTCGCGCTGAATAGCTTTGTCACGGGTGCTCTTCTTACTTAGGTTCCTGCTGGCCGGATTTGTAACATCCTAACTTCTGAGGGGTGCGTCGCATGTCCGCCTCTCGCGGTACGCTTCTATTTTGCCTATGGCCGCCATTTCCTTTTCAACGATTTCTCGCCACAGTGTTCAGCACTTGAAATTATGCAGATTTTCTGAATTTTTAACATGATATTGCATTAGTCATTAACGTTGGATATCTACTAATCAGTTGTATTGCCGTTACGTGTTACTGAAATAAATACCATGAAGGGAAAGAAGTTTAAGCGTTCATGGTGTAAATGGTCAGTATATCCAGCTTCTATGTTGGATCCTAAAGAATGTGTCGTTCATTTAAGTTTGTTTCCTTTATTTATCAATTTATTTTGTCTTTTTATCGTTTTTATATTCTTATTATATTTGAACACTATTTGTTTATTTTCGTTTGGTTACTGCTGCGGGCACTGCAATCGGGGACGAGCTACGTGCACACGCCTTTCCAGCTCTATTGGCTTGCAATGTGGCTGATAATATGCACCTGGAGATGTCGATGTCCCGGTGGAAGGGCGTCCCTTTCCTCCACCGGAGCAGCTGCAGGGAGGCCCGGTAGTCGACGTACACGTGCGTCCCATCCTCCACCTTGGCCAGGCAGTCCAGCGGATGAGCCGCCAGGCTGTCCGTCAGGTTGCTCATGGCCAGATGACGCAGCTGGTCGAGAACGGCGTGATCTTCCATCGCCTTCGGTGCGAGCAGAGAAAGCAGAAAGACAGGATGGTTAAACAAATACGAGTTTCCGCATATGTTACTGTGGCACATAGGTCTTTGATGATGCCGGTGAACGAATTCTTCATTTTTTAAAGTACCAGGGGTGAGTGGTGGGACATGCCCCATTTCTATAGCACATACGTGCTAGGAGATTTGGCGAACATAGGACGCATGAATTTCGGTGCAAAACAAAGAGAAGCATCGCCTTAAGGTGCTGCCGAACAATACGAGGGGCTTTCGAAGAGCTCCTTATTAGTGGCACCTCAAATTTGAAACTCGCGTACACGATAGCCTACGGCAATTTCTAATTACATGCCTGTCTAGTTCTAGCGAACATAAAAATTAGGTTCTTAGTGCAGTATACCCGCCACACGATGGATATTTTAAAGAAAGAGGGCTTAGGTAATCAGAACAAAAATGGCAGCGTCCGTCGAGAAAGTTAAAGCACGTGCAGTAACCCGCTTTTTCGATTCGAAAGGACAGGATTGCAAAGATGTACATGAAGCTGAGCGGGCGGTAGTGTGTGCGGTGAAAATGTCCCATCTAATGGGAGGGACGCGAAATGAAGCGGCAGATTTCAGTGCATTCAAGCAAGCCTCAACGACCGAGTGGCCAACCGTCGCTCTACAGTGAAGCAGGGGTCGTAAGTCGAGGTTCTGGTGCTTTCTGACCGGCGGATCACAGTTGAAAGAATGACACATCAGGCTAAAGGAATGTGATTGAGAATTAGGTAAGTTTGTATTGATTCATGGCTGATATAAATAAACAGCGCATTTAAAAAGATGACAGTGGAATACTTCGAGAAGATTGTATCGTGTCCAAGTCTTCCTCTGTCCTCGCTGCAGGTGCTCTGTTTGCTTACATTCGTCATTAAAGATAACGGAAGCACTGCCTCAGTGCACAACACCCTTCAAAAATAAACCTCAACGACCCGCCCAGAATTGTTTTTTACGCTTGCACACAGGCACCCCCGAGAAATTATGAGCTGGCTACGCCCCTGCAATGCGGCCGTTTGATTACGCTCTGCGCGCCCTGTGAGCTGGAGCCAAATGACGAATTTTTTGCGCTGGTAAAGTGCCGATTCCCATGGCAAGCTACCTTCTTCAATTAGGTAATGCATCGCGATTGGATGGAATGTTTCACAAAACGTTCGATCGCAAGACAACCTTTGTGAATACAGGCCAAGTTCCGAAAATCAGGCAGGCATATGATTCCTTTTACTCACTTCCATTCCTTTCTTGCCACACAACGACCACTACAGGATGATAGAGTAGACCCGTATGTCGACCGCCACTCACTGACCATGCATAAGGAAGGGCGATAGGCCAAGGAATTGGAATCATAATTGCAGCACCCATTCCGATTCCCGAAGACAGTTTCAGCTCGACTTAGCATCAATATACAACACTCCATTGGCTACTGGAAGATGCACAAAAACAGCATATTACGCCGTAGAGTAGTGGTCACACCCACGTCTGCGTTGTCGGTTAGACAGATCATGCACATTTCCACACGTGTTGAAACCTGCGTTCATAATACTTCCTGTGTGCGTTAACTCCAGTGATTCGTTCATTTGAATAAACGTGGTGCAAACGGTGCTTGTGTCAGAAATTACGATGATGATGCTACATCTCTAGAATTGGCGGCTCGCAGTTTCTCGAAACGAAGTACCACCTACCGACTAATTATCTGCATACTTTCAGGAATGCTGAAGTAGTTCACGTGAGGTGTCCCATATCCACGCTTATATTCCTCCCATTACTGTGTGGAAAATTTAACACAGCACCCTTCAGTGTAATTGTGCTTGCTTCGGATGTCCTCGCCATATGACCATGACTGAACCATGGCCTGTTCCTACATTCAAGTAGTTTTGTTTGAGGCATTTCGGTATGAAAACAGTAAACTCCAGAGCACAGTCTAAACAGTAATTCAGCAGTGCCTAAGAAATGGAGAGCTTAGTTTCAGAGGACGCTTCCGACATTCCTTCTGTCCTTTTATTGCTGCTACCGACACCTCTTTTCCTTCTTTTTTGTTGCGATAGCAATTATATGGACAGCCTCAGCTGATTTGTGCCGTCGCCGCGGTCATGCACCGTATATGCATTATATATATATATATATATATATATATATATATATATATATATATATATATATATATATATATATATATATGCCACAAAGAAAAAAATAATTCAGAAAAACTTTCTGACGCGCGGAATCGAACGGGCGACCTCTCGCTCCACAGCGCGCGGCGTTAGAAGGCTAGGCCACGGAGAGTACCGCCTTTCAGCATGCTAATGGCGAGCTATTTATACACACCATTTACTTCAGCGTGCTTTCTTGCTGTGAGCGAAGGGCGCGTTTTGAAGGTCATCGCCCTGCCCGTAGCGTTGTGCGCGCGCGCGCCTCCGTGCACTTCGTCCTACAGGGCGTAGTCACCTCCGTGCGCCCACAATGTCCGCGCTGAAGTTGCAGAGCGTACGAAGGTCACTTCGCTCGCTGCAGCGGCCGCGTTTGCGAAACGAGCACGCTGTTCAACCAGAAATAAGTAAAAACTGTGACACTTGATAGTTCGCGCTCGCCCTGTTTGTGTTCTCTTCGTGCGTCCTTTGCGCTTGAGCGACGCGCAGGGAATTTCGAGCTGCTTTCCGTTCTTCGCGTTACATTCCAATTTATTGCTATCGCATTCATTGCTTCGCCGTTTCGGCAAAACTGTGACTTTTTTAGTCACGTTGGCGCCTTGCTTGACTACCCACGCCTTTGCCGCCCAAGATTAGGTGCATTGAACTAAGCCTGATGCTTGTAAGCAAGCTCATATCGTAAAGCGCCCAGTCTATAAAAGCGGTATATAGCTTCTTTTCACGCTATGTATAGCGTTCGAAATTACTGTAAGTCGCCTCATTCTGGGAACAAATTGCTCTGAAAACGGCTATCTAACGGATACCAGCGTGCCATGCCAAACCTATGTAGATGCATACCTCTTGTCGAAGTGTTTTGAAGAATTTTTAATAATAATTAGAACTTGATAAGGAATAAAGTGTATTTTACCTCTTTTAGAGGATGACCTTCGTATTCTAAACGTTCGTCTGCTCAACGTCACATACCGGCTCCATGACGATGATGAATATTATTTTCGTTGAAATTGTTTATCTAGCAGATTTGTTATAATAAAGTGTTGCACGTCTTTCAACATGGCTATCTCTTGCCTAGCATTCTTTCGAAAATCGATGGTGACACCGTCCCTCGACATAACTGGTCATTGACACTTCGCCGCAAGTCTTGAGGAGAATAGCATTTAGTCAAGAAGCACAGTGGTGCTTCTTGAGTAAATGCTATCCTGGTGGAATAACTGAATTTTTTTGGAATAACTGACCACTGTACTCGCGGAATAGCGGCAGCCATGATCGCGAGTCGAGGATATCTTCAGAATATAAAGGTGAGCCTCTGAGGTTTTCACACTTCTCTGATTATGCTGTCGTAGATGTAGAAAGTTCACAAGGTGATGGAAATCTGTGAGGCGATACATAAGATGAACCGTAATACAGCCACTTGCATCAGGGTACACTGGATTCAAGGCCATGCTGCGAACCCTCACAATATTGCTGCTGACCAACAGGCACACTGCCCTCCTAATACAGACCTCCCATCTATTCCCCTTCCAGCTCAACCCCTAAATACACTCCGTGCCCGTAAAAATGTTCCCCGGTAGGATACACGCGCTCTTATATCCCACCGTGTGTCTGGTCTCTCCCCCTTCACCTTACTAGGGCGGAGGAAGTCGTGCTTAGAAGGCTTCGGGCACGGGTGGCCCTTACACCAGCTGTTATTTCAACATGGAACTGGTCGCATTTACCAGTTGGTGCTACGTGCCCGTACTGTTCTGTTCCAGTGATGCAAGCAGATGCATGCCCCCTTATATGGACATGCCAAGGATTACAGTCGGAACGCTCCCGTCATCTCCTGCAAGCTGGTCTTCGCTACAGTGACACAAACAGTTATGACCGATGGATACATGACAACACATTCCACAAGACACTTCTTCACTTCATACACAACACCGGCCTAACGGCGCACAGTTAACACAAATACAGGGTGTTTCAAGAAATGTGTCCAACCTTCTCAAAAAATCAGGAAACAGCGATATTTGATTGCTGCCTTCAGAATTGGTTTTTCTGTAGTGGCAGGGATTTTCAGATGGCTAAAGAAATTATTTGGGACTGTAATTAAAAAGGTAAATTAATTAACTTTTTATTTAGTGGAGTTAGGTGGTTGTGTCAAATGGAAGAATTGAAGCTCTTCACGCCAGAAACCCAACCCAACTTTGAGATTTCGAAAACGTGGCTTCTAGTAATAATTACGAAGTAATGAAATTCAACCAAATTCAATGGCGAAACCTAAACAGAAACATGGATGAACGTAACTGCCATATTCCTCTGAGACGTCCAAAATAAGTGAATGACTTTTTCTGTAGCGCTAGGCATCTTAAGATGGTTAAAGAAATTATTTGGGACTGTAATTAAAAAAGTTAAATTAATTAACTTTTTAATTCGTGGAGTTAGATGGTTGTGTCAAATTGGGGAATTGAAGTTCTTCGTGCCAGAAACCCATCCCAACATTGAGATTTCGAAAAAGGGGCCTCTAGCAATAATTACGAAGTAATGAAATTCAACCGAATCCGATGGCTTTCGCTGTTGAAAGCCTTTGCATTTCGTTGAACTTCATTACGCCACAACAATTACTAGAGGACGCTTTTTTCGAAATCTGAAAGCTCGGATGGGTTCCTGGCATGAAGAACTTCAATTCTCCCATTTGACACAATCACCTAACTCCACGAATTAAAAAGTTAATTAATGTAACTTTCTAAATTACTATCCTAAATGATGTCCTTAACCACCTTAAGATTCCTGCCGCTACAGAAAAAGCAATTCTGAAAGCCCCGAGCAAATATCGCATTTTCCTGATTTTTTGAGAAGGTTGGACACATTTCTTGAAACACCCTGTATATATAACAAATATTATGCTTTAAGGGTAAGTCTAGGTCACAAATAAAAAAATTGAAGTGGGTGATGAGGAGTTGACCACGCGATGTGTTCACCGCCCGCTCGCGTAACCGCCAAAAAGGCCGTCGATCAAGAGAAAATCGACACACTTGCTCTTCGATGTGGCTCTGGATGATGTACTCGGCGGAGCCCGTCTTGCCGACAAGGCAGGGTAGCACCAGGCCTTGCACCAGCGCCTCTCGCAGCCGCTCGGTGCTGTCCAAAGCAGAAGGGGCCGGCGGAGTGCGCAGGCGCGAGATGAGGCACGACTGCACCGCAGTCAGCAGAGCCACGACTGACAGCAGCCACACGGAGAGAAGCAGGCGCGTCGCACACCTGCACACACCAGCCGAAGCATCCGCGCACAGTACCGCACAAGGCTGTAAGTATGATGTACACATATAACAGACACTGTCTTCGTGTCTCACCGCTTGCGCGCATATCGCCGCTGCAACAGCATTCGGCAACTGTGTGTATTCGAGACATGCCGTTTTACGTTTCGTTATTTGCACACAAAATTCGAACCTAGAAGATCAGCAAGGATGCGTGCAGTCAGGACCTCCGCACATTGTGTGTCATTAGATTCCCATAGTGTACGATCAGTTTTAGACGCCCATCAGCTTAAAACGCAGTCGGAGCAAGCTTATCATGCCATTCAACAGGAAGTAGAACCTGTCGCGAGAGCCTGAAAGGCTTTCTCGACTTTTGTGCGAGTCGGCTCAGATTCTGACATTGTTTTTAGCATCCATTTAACCTATTTCTCTGGCTTTCTATTTCGACTGTCACTCTCGTACTGTAAGCGATCAAATGAACAAAATCACCCAGAACATGCTGTTTTAACATGCGCTTCTATAATTTCTTTTTTGTGCTGCTGCTGCTACTACGACTACTACCACTACTAAATGCACAATTACAGCCAACGTGCTCGTCTGTCAGTGTTCAGTTCACAACTTGACCAGAGCATGACTCGTAGAAAAAGAAGATAATGCAAATTAGGAAGATAAGCTAAGTCGGCTCGGCGCATGTTTAATAAAGAATAAGAGATCGTAAGACGAAGGCTGTAGCAACTCAATATAGAAAAGAAAGTATTTTTTTAGAAATATTGCTGTGGATACTTTCAATACATCTACGTTGCAAGTATTAAAGGGAATATTTACGGCGAACACGACCAGCATACCACGCACGTCGTAACCTCATATATGCTTTGTCATGCCCGTAGTTGGTTCCCACTAAGCAATAGAACGGCTCCGAGAACAACGGTCATAAGCAGTCATGCATGACGAGCAGCGGAATGATGTTGTGCGCATGCCTGGTGTTCGGCTCAAACCGGAAGGAAAAAATTTCTAATTGCACATTCACCTCCTTGACTTTCTTATATCAAAAGGACGAACGCAAACTTATAGTCTCCTACGATAACTAGACGTTACACTGCAAACCGTTTCACACCCTTATAGGTGTATTTGCGATAAAACACCTATCGTACACCCTTTTTTTCTGTCAATATTATCCGAAAGGGTGTAATGTTTTCTTTGCGCACCCTTCGCACACCCTTTTTTATTTTTGGGTGTACAGTGGGTGTATGTTCTGTTAAACACCCATGGGTGTTCTTTGAATTTTACACCTATGGGTCAATTCACGCATTGAATTGACCCATAGGTGTAAACAGGTATCGTTGTACTGCTGAATGCAATTAACTGAGACACTGAACACCACGGGCAACGCCTCCTGAAACCACGGGTCACCACCCTGTTCGACAGAGCGTCTTGGCACAGGATACTGTTTCACGAGGCACCTGAGTGTGAAGCTACCTGCTCGTGAATCAGTAATGGTTCACATTGGTTTTCTAAGCTTGCCACTAAATTTTCATTCTTTTAGTAGTGCATCACAAGTCTGCTGTAATTACAAAGACGCATGTATTTTGCCTACTTTATTAGGCAAGTGGTAGTGAAAATAAAATATAGCATTGTCGTGCCTGAGGTTCTGAATGCAGTGAGTCAACTGATGTTACTTATTTTGAGCTCACATATATTTAAGCCTTCACATCCCGATTTATTTTTGAGAAATCGTTTCCAAAATAATTTTATTTATTGCTTGATTGGATTGACACGTTGAATGAATGCCCGAAATACATTCGGAATAATATATGTATTTGTTTAGCATTCAGAAGCATTTGTTCAGTTTAGAGATAATTGGCTTCACTGCACTGTGATCATCGCAAACACCTCTCCTAACGCTTAATCTATAGCATACATATACAGTGAAATCTCGTTGACACGATTCTGCATAATACGTTTTTCAGCCTAATACGTTCTCCTTTTTATTTCCTGCCAACATCCCTTGAAAATATTGCATTTTCATGCGTTTAATACCATCACACTTTTGCCAAAACTGGATAATACGACCGCGAAAGTGGATCTTGACCGATATATCGAGAAATCCTGCGTTTATTCTTCGCTATGACAGCTCCCACCGCGTTCCAACAACTCACGATCTGCGCGTAGCAGAGCCGCTGAGTCCACAGCAGCATCAGTTTAGCGGCGAAAAGATCGCTGCTAGGCGATCTTTTCTTTGAGATTATATATATACATATATATTGCCGCTTTGTGAGGGCCCCCCGTCCAGTGAAGGGAGACTTTAAGCCCTGCTTGTAGTCATGCAGCCCTTACTGTGTCGTCGCAATGCTTACTGCGATTCGAATACACTGTGTAAAGCATAACAAAACATAACACTGCCGCAGAAAGAAAGCTGCGCCCACGCGACCCAACAACGGCCGGGGCGCCACGGCGCCATCTCCTCGGCCGGCGAGGCCGGCGCAGCCGCCGCGGCCGCCGCGCGTGCGCAGCGCGCGGAACAGCTCTATCACCACGTGACTTATGCAACGCGCTCAGACGGCTCAGACACGCCGCCGGACTCCATCGTTTTCTGCGTATGTTGTGCGTCGCCTCCCGATCGGTCGAGTTTTGCAGTCGGTGTTTCGGTTGTTTGAAGTGTGCCTGCTCTGTGTGCTCGTCCTTTACCTTCTGCCAGTGCTGCTTATTACGAAGATGCACTATACTCAAAGGGAGACCTGCAGCTTCATATCGTGGAGCACTCGAACTGAAACGGTATGTACCACTATCACGTTGCTACGGCCAGCGCTTTGTTAACTCCGAGAGCGCGATCTAATACCGTTAACTAAGCTTTTCTTAACTGGTTGACGATCGGTGAGCATTTGTTAACGTAGCGAGCATATGTGAGTGCATTGTTTCATCGGGATGAAGGCAAAGTTGTGTGACATTAGGCGCGGGCAGGCTTTGCTTTGTTTGGTGTTGAAAGCAGTGTGCGCATGCGCGGCTGTGATTCGGAGGGGGATTTGAACGCAGTTGTGGCGGTGCCCGCCTGTCGGCGGTGGTGTTGGAAGGGGGCCCCGCTCTCGATGAACCACTGTTTTGATTTAAGAATAGTTGGGTTGTGACGGCGCCTGTTACCTCTAAGCGTCAAGCGTGTCTAAGGCGCGTATGCTTCGGCCTGTTGGTAATTCAAGTGCATTTTTTGTCGCACAAGAAAAAAAAAAGAAACAGGACAGAAAACAACGACGTGGTGTCCGCGTCGTTCTTTTCCGTCCGTGTTCGTTTTGTGCGCTAAAACTACCGTGATGCTCGGGTTGATGCGTGTGGGTCATTTTAACGCAGCATGTTGCTTCGTTTTAGATACGCCGCGCGAAGCTCGCCTAAGTGCTAATACATTCCGTTTCGTTAAATTCGTACCGATGTTTTAATTCATCCGTAACATAGGTTTCCTGATAATGCCAGCACCCGTGCACGGGGAGCCGTTCGTTAAACTTGACTTGTGTTCGAATGAATTTTTCATGTCTATGTGTGGCCGAATCGCCTTAAATACCTGAACTGTGCTCGAGCATCAGTGTGCACTTAGACGTGCGCAGGGTTCCCCATCAGGGGGGAGGGAAGTAGGAAGGTTAATCGCTGACCCCCTCCCCCCGCCTTACTAAAAAGTCAAAGTATGGGGGCAGACATTACGCCCCCCCCCCCCTCTCTGTCTGAATTGACTAGGGGGGGCGCACCCTCCACCCTTCGTGCGTACGCCTGAGTGCCCGCGTTCGAGCACAATTTATTTTATTCTGTTTATTTATTTCCATTATGTCTAGCTTTCATTATTTTGTTGTGGTTATTAAGAGTTATATGCGCCTCGCCTCGCTTTGGCGTTGTAACGTCGCTAAATACTTTTACGTGTACAAACATTAAAAAACGCAGTTTGCACGACCACCTCCAATGATATTATTTGGTAAAAGACAAGCCTAATGATCTATAAGAGATTTTAAATTCTCCAATCATCTTCAAGGCTGCAAGTTGCAGCCTTGAAGAGAAGTCCTTGTGCATAGTTTTGTTTTATATGCTTTTTATCGATGTGCAGGAATCCTTCATGCCACTAAAGAATGCTCCTTTTTCTTTAAAAATGCGGATGATATTTGTCAAATAGTACTTTCTCTTTCCCAAACAAGCTAATTGCTCGTAGAAAAGTTGTTAATTCTCTCCAGTTCCATATGGGGCATCTTATGAGCTTCATATTTGGATGGTACTATCGTGAGCAATATGAGCTCGAACATGCGAGCGCGTGGCGAACAGCCTTGAACCTTACGTCGGCTAAAGTCCCTTAATATATAGAAAGTAGCGACACTCTCCTCCATATCCTCTCCAAAGTGTCCAACCCTCCTCTCCCAAGTGTCCAAACCTTATCTATATCCTCTCCCAAACGGCCACCGTGCGGGCGCCGGTCCTATAACCCGGCTCGCGCCACTTTCCTATCAAGAATTCTATGTCACGCTGATAACGCGCGCGTTTCCCGGGCGACGGCCCGTGAAGCGGGGTGGTGGAAGGCGGGAGAGGAGGGTGCTCGGCGTAGCGGCTCGGTTAAAAGAAAGACGGTACTTTCCCAAAAATATCCAGGGACTTTAACGTCGGCTGATTCGCAGCGGCGCCTGTCGGAAACAAAGCGGAAAGGGCGCCGCGCTTCCACTAGCTGTTGACCCTCCCGCTTCGATATTGTTGATGCGAAACAGCATCTTAGAGAGTGTCAGAGGCCGCTAGCGGTGATATGAATTCCCATCAACGCGAACAGCCACATCAGACTAGGTAGCTGCTGAGATATCGGCTGTGACGTAGCCTGCCACGATGCGCAGGCCATGCTTGCGCATCGTTATCTCGGTGGTGTCGGCTGAGGATTTTGCCGCGCCTCATTTATTTATTTTGTTATCATTGCTAGCGGTCATTGGCACGCAATCAGCCGACATCTCGCAGCAACGCTAGCGAGGCGGGAGTACCAACAGTCAGCGGAACAGCGCCCCCCCCCCCCCCTATCCCCTCCAGTTTCGGCAACGCCATCCACGTATCACCCTATCTCAGTTTTAAGGCTATTTTCCACGTACTCGCATGTTCGAGCCCATATTACTCACGATAGTACACGGTACAGAAACTGTTATTTACTGAAACAAATAATTGAAGTCTGCATAGCGCTTTCCAGACAATGATCTTTTTATTTTTTATCATGCAGGGAGAGAGCGTTCCAATAACACCTTTCATTGTGTACAATGGCCCCGATCTTCCCTATGCAAGCAAGCTTTTCCTCCCTGTGGACAAAGAACTGCTCTTCAGTGTGTCCAATGCCGAAGAATGAGTAGCTGCACTCATGGCAGCACATTGGCTGTTAAATATCGACTGCCATCACAAGGTGTTCAACGTTCTCGTCGCTGTTGAATGGCTCCTTCTTGGCCAGTGGGTAATGACTCCGAGGACACAAGTAGTAAAGCTCCTGAACATTTTCAAGAAAGCCTAGAAAATAGGCCCTAGCTTCTGCTTAAAGTATGTCGCCACCTGTGATTAACTCGAGCTTAAGCCATAAAGTTATATTTTCATATGGTAACGAGTAGTTATTTGTTTTACATTATACAGAAACGAATACTATGGCGGTACTAGTATTTCATTTCAATTTCTTGTTCATTTTCTTGTGACATTTTAATACAAGCCATTTTGTCTGCCGATTTCAACATGTTCTCGCAGGTCATTCCACTTTGTGGTTATTGGCTTAGTTTTTATATTCCAAGGACTTTGTGACTTTTTTGCAGTAGTTTTAATAATTGAGACCTTTTGCTATTGAAACTTTAGCTTTAACAAAACTGCCAGTACTTGTCAGTGAAATCAGTGCATCGAATATTGTTTTAAAATTTATTTTTGAGCTATATGACAAGCTTTAAGTTTTGTCAATATTTTTTTAAAGAAATAAATACTCGTTTTATTCAATTACCAATGATTCTGTTGTCTTTGCTTGGAAAGGGATAATCTTTAAATTTCTCTGAACATGCCCGTGTAAAATTTGATTCCACTTTTGTTATGTAGATAATGCTTCTGCAGTGCTGTCGTTGTCATAACGTCCCTATTCCCATGCATTTCCTGCATATTACCGCATTTAGCATGCGCTGCGACGTGCGCGTCATGGCCCGATTGCTCACTTTTTTGTGTTGGAGCCACAATCTATTGCTCTTGAGAAAGTGGAAAATATTTCATAGTTCCAGCAATGTGCACAGTTTTCTACTTCACTCATGTACTTTCACAGAAAAGAGATAATATGGAGGCCTGCTGTGGAAAACGATGTTCTGAGTCCTTATAATGTTGCGTGAGTTGTCACGGAGCATTGATACCCTGCTCGTGTATCAGCTACAGCTGTGTGATGGCAGTGTTTACCCTACTAAGAAAGTCGAAAACAGGCACAATGGTGTGGGCACTGCTGGAATTGAAACTTTATCAATCCACTTTCTCATCAAGGAATTGCACATTTCTGAACTATCTCTTTAACAGGAGAACGACCAGACCGTACCTTGTGTGTTCCAGTTGATTTCAAACACATACACTGATGTTATGCAGCCCATTTAAGACGATGG
The DNA here is from genome assembly GCF_013339695.2 of Rhipicephalus sanguineus. Taxonomy (NCBI): domain Eukaryota; kingdom Metazoa; phylum Arthropoda; class Arachnida; order Ixodida; family Ixodidae; genus Rhipicephalus; species Rhipicephalus sanguineus. The sequence continues at coordinate 204,427,868 of NC_051177.1, forward strand.
CACTTTATTTTATCAATAGCATGAGTGCAGGTATAAGAAGTGGCACCAATATTTCCCTTCTTGGGAAGGGCAACACAGTGGGAAAATTCATTCTGGGGTGTGCCCAAAGGGACCAAGTGTCTGTAGTGCCCCAAGGGGGCTGACAGAGAAGGTTCATTTGTGCTTCTCCCTGTAACTGCTACCTTTTCGAGGGCGGTTTGATCTATTACACCCCGCTCGCACGGGTGTAGCTTGTTCTAAGACCCATACTGCACTATACGGCTGTGTTACAATGAAGCATGTTAAATTGAATTCCTCATTATGAAGTGGAAATAACGCCCTTGTTTCATATTTTGACACAAACGCCTTGGTCATTTGTGCTCCGTCATTTGTGCTCCTTGTTTGGCGGCATACGCGATGCCGCTCCGCACACTCAAGAAAGGTCATTGAATACCGTAGAATTTGTCTCGAATGTACGAGCTCTGTGTTTATTAAAGCTTGACTTTATTTTGTACTATTGGATAACTGTGTGAACATCTTGCAATATGTGTCAACACATTTTAGGTAATAACTTTGTATTCAGTCACGATTGCACTGTATATGTAAGGGCCATATATGCCGTGCTTCATATGCATTATAAAATCTGTGCTGCTGCCAGGATTTTCCCTCTGTGGCAGGAGCCACTATAATAGGTCATGCGCCCTTGAAAGGACTAGCTAAAGGGTAAGCTTTCTAGCGTTTCAATGGGAGCCAACTGGGAGGGGGGAACCACTCGAATTATGGAAATTTTTGCCTGGGTGTTTGGGTGTAATTGTGCATAAACACCCTAACGCCCTTTTTCTCGTTTGGGTGTAATGTGCTTTTACACCCTACACCCTTTTTTTCATTTGGGTGTAATATGCTTTTACACCCATTGGGTGAAAGTTTGAAATTACACCCATTGTATAGGTGTAATCCTGCTTGGTACACCTATTTTTTGGGGTGTAGGGGTGTGAGTTATAGACACCAAGTTACACCCATACGGGTGTAAAGTGGTTTACAGTGTATCATTGAAAAGTTAGAATTTACTTTTCTCTCCTCTGCTGGAACGGGTGGTATGCAGTGCAATTGTTCCACACATTTTGTGTACGGTTTTCCGAGAAATAAACTGGATTTATGTGGACTCCACGGATGTAGAGTTCGTAAAATTGGTTCTGAAGGCAGGCAGTAACTATGTCGAATTACCGAACTGCATTCTGAACGTTTTCGTGGGGACGTTTTCTTCCGCTTCATTGTCTCCTGTCTTCTTAAGCATCAAAACCGAGGCGCATTTTATGCTAGGAACTCTCGTTCAAAAAAAAAAAAAACTTGTAAAAGGAGAGAAATGCGTGAGCGCGAGGTCTGATAGTGTTGAGTATACTTCGCATTTTCATGTAAAACCAAAGTAAAGTACGCACATATAGCGTGAGTCCATGCTAACTTTACGGACAGCGTTCCTTTCCTCACTTAGGCAAAGATAGAAAAAAACTTGCAGGACACTTGAGCTTCCCCTTCAAGAGTAGAGCGGAAGAGCGTAATCGGGCCCCCTGCGCATCGCCTTCTCAACTGCTAGCCTGCTTCGGTTTTTGGTGAATGCCTCAACAGTGCCGTGAGGAAACGAACGTCCGTGTGCACAACATTGGCTGTTTCAAACTATCCTAGAATGCATACTGCAGGCACAGTTGTTAAGTGCCCACTAGGCCATATTTCTTCCTTTTGTCAGTCAGCGAAGGGCCCACTACGTGTCCGTAAGGCAACACGCGAACCTACGTAGCTGCTCACATTGTTTATGCTTTTGTTGATTATGATTATTAAATATTTCTGAGCAGTTTGTAATGGGTGGGCCTTTAAAACACCCACACGTTGCGCAATACATATTTTTTCACGCCTGGCGCGATTCTACGCATCTGCTACGCAATATTACCAGCGTTAAGCAGACTGCTCAAACTACATGACATTCATATAGTGCTTTTTTTCTCGAAGCAGTGGCGGGGCTCTTTTGTAGAACACCTGCTTTTCACGAAGACGACTTCGGTTCGATTCTCGCTCGAAACGAAGATTTCTATTATTTATTTTATTTGCATCTTTCTTGATTTTTGGCTCACAACCAACGACGCACGCCAACAGCGACGACGACGCCAGAATTTCTGCGTAACGAACGTAATATAATAATAATATCTGGGGTTTAACGTCCGAAAACCACGATATCATTATGAGAGACGCCGTAGCGGAGGGCTCCGGAAATTTCGACCACCTGGGGTTCTTTAACGTGCACCTAAATCTAAGTACACGGGCCTCAAACATTTTCGCCTCCATCGAAAATGCAGCCGCCGCGGCCGGGATTCGATCCCGCGACCTTCGGGTCAGCAGTCGAGCGCCATAACCACTAGACCACCGTGGCGGGGCTGCGTAACGAACGCGTTAACACTATCGCGTTAAGAGGGAATGGTGTCAAACTAGGCGCGGCATATTGTAACAAGCAAACACGACAAACGTTTACAAGAAGAGGAAGGCTTCAAACGATTCACAGTGGTCTTTCATCTGTATCTCATACGGAGGAGACTTCGTAAGGAGACTTGTCTTAACGATCAGGCAATCGTGTAGAGTTGCGACTGCGTGATGCACACGATACATCCTATCTTCCAGCATTGCTGGTCACATGGCGACGACCCTTTACCAACGCACCGTCTCGAATGAGTGATTCGTTCGTTGAACTTTCTCGTCCTGCAGGTAGCTAGTAGCCGTTGACGACGACCATATTTCAGCGAGTCCAAGCCCACCGGCGGAAGATCCAACGTGTCCTGATGACTGTTCAGCAGAATATCGTCCCGCCAGCCGAGCGGCTGGCCAAAGCACAGCGCCACCAATCCCAACGCCAAGGACAGGGACTCCGAGATCAGCTGCGCCATTCGTCTCGCGGGCTTTTCGTGCTGCTCGAAAATAGCGACCCACCGTGAGGAACAAGATACCGCGAATAATTCACTAAACGATGTTGCTGCTTCCTCAGAGAGTGGCATGCATATAAATTACAGAGAATGATTCAATTTTGCCTCCATTGCCCTATCATTGCAGTCAAGGCCTAAATTTGAATTGTGAGACGTAAAAAAGACCATAAGTCAGCCAGAGATACTCTAAAGAGCTTTCAGAGTAATCCATTGCTCCGTGAAGTAGATAGCCTATGAGATCGCTGCATAAGTTCGCTAAACTACCATGACTTGTCAGCAGTACTGCTAAATCTCAGCGCTGTAAAGCATGCAGATTACATTGTTGTCTGTGCACACAAAACTCATCAATTCAAGCAGTCCATACTGTCAAATATATTAGTTGTGTTGTTACGCATGGTTCTAAAAAATAAATTAGGTGGTTTTACCTGTCAGAACCACAACACTGCCGATAAAAGTATCTGGGTTTAATGACATCAGATTATCTGAGATGGCACTATCATCCACCCGTATATTTTGTAACGTAAAACACATCACACCACCTTTCCTGTCTTCAAAGGTGCCCTCTATGGCGGACTATACACCAGATACTGTACACGTCATTCGCTAGACCCATTCGTCAATAAGGTATGGTTTTATTATTTCATTCTAGAAAACCAACTATAATCAAGTTGGTAACAGTACAGGAAAAAATTCAGGTTGATCTACAGTAAATAATAACTAAGCGACTCACCATGACAGCTATTTAACAAAGGATCAGTATCTACTTCACGAGGTCGTGCCAAAGTGGCGTTCCGAAATTTTACTTATCAAGTAAGTCATAATACAGTTGAAACTCGATTTACCGAAGTGATGAGGATGCTCCAGTTATTTTGTTATATCGGGAACTTCGTGCATTCGAGAAGAGAGGCGTAGGTTGAAATTTTTTTTCAGAGGGGGGGGGGGGGTGGAGGGGGGGTGCAGGAAGATGGTCCATGCAGGCCAGTTAGATGGTAGCGTGGAGTTATGATCACCTGTCGATATGCGATGACGCGGAGAACGAATGCAGAGTATGTGTGAGCAGGGCGAGAGAGAAAGATGGGAGGCGGTGACCAGTGCTATCTGTCGCATAAACCATGAAATAATTAAAGCAACCACTGCCGCCTCGAGCGCCATCTCATCCGGTACGTAAGAACGTTACCGGACGCCAAGTCCGTTGCGTGTATTCGCAATGCCCACGAACTATAGGTGGCGCGCCGCGCTTTTCAAGATGGCGCCAGGAGGAGGGTCAACCCGTTTGTTAGCATAGGAACAGATAGGACGTGCGGACGTACGACCATGCCACTTTCACCGGATGAAGTCATGAGCTGCGCTGAAATAGATATGAGACTAAAATACTTTCCCAAACCATGGAAAGTGCTAAGTACTCGCCACCTAATTATTTGCTGCGAAGTGAAAGGTTATATTTCAGCTCCGTTACCGTGCATAACGATGCTTTGCGAAATCCTGTGCGTGCAACATAAACCTGTATGAATTAGAATTGACGTATGAGCTGAACGGCACTCCGAGGTAGTATACGTACCGAGCCTGCCTGACGGATTTGCCGCAGTAGTAGGCCGCCAGCGAGTAGCGCCATCGCCGCTGCGCGTAATGATGGCTTGCAGACATAAAAGTGTTCTGTGATAATACCCCTTCGTCATTACTTGCGCAGTCAGAAACGCGGAGTTACGTCTTCAACGGAACACAAGCATTTAACATGCCATTCAGTAGCGCTTGTGTCACAGCACAGCCATGCTGAGACTCTAGCCGTGTGCACTTCACACGCATGTTGCAGGTTTGATCAGCGCGATCGAAACATGAATATCGAAAAGAATGCACACGTATGCTTTTCGCAACGTCGAAGAAGTTCGCCGAGAGGTGTGGATTGTGGCCGTGACTGCACGTTCCATCGCTCTAACCATTTCGCTTCGCTGGTCGAGCTCGAGCGTGTTGGCGGCATGCGGCGCTCCAAAATATCCACAAAAATTGTGACACATGCAATGCATCAGAGGAACTATGCTTTTATTTTGATCTCGCTCAAGGATATTATACATTAAATACAATCAAAGTGACTTACGAGTTACGAGCGTGAAAGAACATTAACGCATGAGGGGACGTGAAGTGCAACTCGCTCGTCGTGAGTTAGCAGCTGGTGGTTCATCGACACCATCACTCTCGGTGCTTTTACAGTCTTCTACGTCCAGTGAAAAATCCTGGTCGTCAAGATGGTTTCTTTCAACATCACTGCTGAAAGCAATCTGAAGAATTTCCTCCGCCGAACGACTTCGACCACTCCGCGTGACCACGTTTACAATTAGAGAGACGTCTGGGCGCGAAGAACGTTTTGCTCTCAGACCGGTCAACAAGCAAAGCGCTTGCAGTGTGCTGCCATCTATCAACAAACGTACAAAAACAAGCGGCGCAGCGGTGGCTATGAAACCCAACACACTGGCGAAGGACGGCGTGGATGGAAAGCGTTCGCTCTACGAAAGGCGTCGAGCAGACGCGTCCTCGAGTGATTGAAACGTCGCTCGCACGATTCGTAACAGCGCTTTGCTGACAAAGGATAGAGGCCCTATTTTAATGTATCGCCAACTTGAGATCGCTCAGTTATACATGAGCACATCGCGAGCCCGCGCGACCCCCCTCCCGCGTACAGTGTTATGGGACTCATGGACTACAAGAAACACTGACCAATTATATATGCAAGTAAAACAGGGTGAGCTTCAGCGGAATATGTCAGACGATAACATTTAACTTACCTACGTGGCTACAGAAAGCCTCGCGAAGCTGATAGTATGTGTACACTGTGGGCTAGCATTGAAAGCGCGAGTTGCCACGTATTTTCACGAAAACTTCGCGTCTCGTAAGAAAGAATCAGATTTCTCGTGTCACGGAGGGCCCGGTTTGTTCACTGATGCAGGGAACATGCAAAGTTGTAGTGTTCCTTTCGTGCCAACGCGTTAACACTGAGGCTAGCACAGCCGAACAAGGGAGCGACTGCATAGTGCCGCCATTTTGTCGTCTACTAACCCTCCTCGAGAGGACGCTCCTGAATTCCGCTCGGTGGCGCGACAGTCTATGGGCATTGCGAATTGGCGCGGCGCGCACCCTCACCAAAGCAAAGCTACAGGGGCGTAACTGTGGCGCCTAGATGTTTTAACGGGATAGCATTAGAGCGTACGCTCGAAGAAAAACTCGTATCTTTCAAAATTAGAAGGAAACCACCGCTTTTTCACTCAGACCCGCCACGGTTATCTAGCGATTATGGTGCTCGACTGCTCGACAGCCGGGATCGAATCCCAGCCGTGGCCACCGCATTGTCGATGGAGGCGAAAATGCTTCAAGTCCGTGTACTTAGATTTAGGTGCACCTTAAAGAACCCCATGCGGTCGAAATTTCCAGAGCCCTCCACTACGGCATCCCTCATAATTATATCGTGCTTTTGGGACGTTAAACTACAAATATTATTACTTTTCACTCGGTTATTCCAGGAAAAACTTCGTTAAATGGGCTTTGGTGGCCTAAATAGTCTGTTAATTTGGGTTGATTGCATTACTGAAGGCTGTGAGGAATTTGCCGGGGAATGAAAATTTCTTCGTCAGATTGGGAACCTCGTGAAATCGGGTGTCGTTAGATCGAGTTTTAACAGTATCTGGAATATTGAAAGTTACAGGGTCTCTCATGCCGGTAACTCTGGCCACGGCTTAGAAATACACCCGTGCGTTGCAAGAACTCAACCAATTCAATATTTTTTACTGTCCACATGATGGTATCGGAGTACTTGTTAGAAAGGCTCAGGTAATCAGTTAGCAACAATTATTCAAAGAAATTACCGGTATTTCCTTAAACGTGAAACCTTCAGTGGGGGAATGTTGAACCTCTTCATTCGCGTCCATGCAATTTTTGTTCGTGATAATCGCTACTGTTTTAAATTTTTTCGGGCGTCTCATAAAATGCTAGTGATCTGAAAATGTGCCAGAACCTATGCACTAGGGATCAGAAACATTTGCGCCCTCAAGCATAGTTCCAAACAATTTTACCGATGCTGCGCACAGACATGTGGTATGGACAAATCGCAAGCGAAAAAATGATATGCGGTGGCGGTAGAGTTTCCTACAATTACCTAGAGGGAACTCTGGCGCTGCGATCGTTCAACCACCATGGGAATGATGGGTAGTACAAGTATTTGCCTAATTTTCGTGCTTACGGCTTCCAACGCACTTGTGGCTTTGTTTATTGCTGTGTTTTTGGCGTTCGTTTCGGATAAAAGAATGGACCGTTGTGAACTTCTTGACTAAATTTGAATTGGTGAGCCTAAAAAACGCCAGGCCAGCGCTGAAACCGCAGCACAGTCACAGCGAAAGCTGGAAGAGCAGCGTTTCTAGTGCCCGTTAAGCTCTCTTGGGGCTACAAAACAAGTACACTAGAAAGGTACCCACTACGCCATAAATCACAATTTTTGTGAAGTTGGGAAGCACTTACTAAGCCATTATTCGTCATTCTGCGGAGAAGCGAGGCACCAGCTACACGTCAGTAAGGCATCATGTGCACTTTGTTGACGCGACGACTGATGACGATGAAGAATTATGGCTCAGCCCTTTGTAATGGGTTGGAATCTTTAAACGGCCCACCAGTTATGTAATTTGCATTGGGTGACGCCCGGTCACTATTTCCCTCTCCCGTCATGCTGTATAACATACGTTGACGTGGGAGAGAGACGGGGGGGGGGGCGAAGAACTTTACTGAGACCCCGAGGAAATTGATCGTGCGCTTATGGGCTTCCTTGGCAACCAATACAAGTGCACTTGCGAGGAACCCACTACGCTATAAATCAGTGTAATTTTACTGAGACCCCGAGGAAGTGGATCATGCGCTTATGGGCTTCCTTGGCAACCAATACAAGTGCACTTGTGAGGAACCCACTACGCCATAAATCATTGTAATTTTTGAGAAGTAGGGCAGCAGGCAATGTGCCATTTTTCGTCATTCTACGGAGAGCGTTGGTGCCTGCTATACGCATGTAAGGCATTATGCGCACTTTGTTGATGCTGTGCCTGATGACGATGAAGAATTATGGCAGAGTCCTTTGTAATGGGTTGGAAGCATTCAACAACCTACTCGTTGCCCAATTCGCATTGTGTGACGCCTGGTTACAGAATTCGCGTGCGACGCTTGGTGCTTATTTTACTCTTCTACCACGCTATTGCATATGCTAATGTGGCTCCTATCCGACATGAAGCCTGTATAGGACCTTTTTGCAAAGCAGTTTCAAGCACCGGCATGGCTCAGAGGCTGAATACTGGGATCCCACGCAGAGGGCCCAGGTTCGAACCTCGTTCCATCCTGGAGTTTTTTTTCTTATTTCGTTTTTTTTTTCTTATTTCGAGCGATACTGGTTACGGACACCGGCGGCGGCGGCGGACAACTACGGCGCCAAAAACGGCCGGTGAAATGATCTCATAACAACTTTCGCTGTAAAAGGTTAAAGTGGTGAAGTGGAACCGCTGAGTTTTGCTGAGCTTCTCCTCGCGACTAAGCAGATGCAGGCAACGCGGACCCAAACGGAGCCGAAAGAACAAAGTGTGAACAAATCCGTGTACTACCTATCATTCCCATGCTGGCTGAAGCGCCATGCGTGGCAGCTGCCACAGACACTAGGGCCAGAGTTCCCTCTAGTGTATCTATAGGAAACTCTATGGCGGTGGCCACACGTGTCGTTTTCGATTCATCGCCATCCGCCGATATGACCTCGCCGCCCTCTATGTTGTCGTTCAGTTGTAAGAAGGCACACAGAGCTTCAAGAATAGAAATATTTCTATTCTGCAATAAATGATGCATATGCATCATTTATTGCAGATCTTCATGGTTCAGCACCGTTCATTACTACTAAAGACGTGCGTCATATAGTGAAAGGTGCAGAAGCACCCGCGAATACATGAGGCAAAAAAGAAATTCCTCATCCGAGAAGGTGGGGGCAAGGGCGACCGACTGCTTTTCTTTCTATCGCACTGCGCAATGCTCCCTCATTCCGCGTGCTTATAAGCGCAACACTTCTGTTGCTACAGGCAACAACGACGGTCATGCTTGAAACAATGAAATGCGACAGTGAAAGGCCACAGTGACATGTGGCAACGTCAAATGATAAGTGACCTCGATAAAAGATCAGATCGCCATATAAAAAAAAACAAAATTACGCCATCTCCCACTAAAGGGAACCATGTGTGGATGCGAAGCAGCGGGGAGATGGTTCGCTTGAGCGGGAGATGGTGTAGTTTTATTTTTCTTGCGTTCTCGAGCCTGTGCCTTCCTCTGGCGTAGAATCAGCACTGTCTTCCAGTCTCTATCCAGCTCCCGCTGCGTGGAACTGCCGGCGTCCGAGGTATTCGACTCCCGCAAAGTCGCAAGATCATGTGCGTCTGCCTCTCTGCAGTCCATGCCATTGGTGTCGTCGGGGCAATCTTCAGAGAGGGAAGGAGAGCCCGAGCGCCCCGCGTCTAGAGCCACAGAAGCAGAGGCGGCCATCGGCCGCTCGTGCCACGTCAATACGCCGGAGGCGTCGCTGCTGCCTACTCGTCACAGGAGAGAATGAGGCGGGCGAGAGGGGGAGAGGGGGAGTGGAGAGGAATTGTGTGCAGAGGGTTTGCGCATGCGCAGTAAGGGTGGTCACGCCGCACACCACCGGATTGAACTCCGCCATAAGCTGCTTCGCATCTAAAACGGCTGATCACCGACAAGCGCATGCTCGAGAGAACATCAGTTGTTGGAAAACGGTGCATACAGATACGCATGTGGTCGCGGAACCTTCGAGGGCGGCATTTCTGCGCACTCGCCGGCGCCGGGTTTTTCGCGTACGATGCCGTCGCCAGCGAAATCTGTAGCTCTTGGCAGCTTCGCGTAAAAGATGTCAGCGAGTAGGAGGCGAACTCACAATGTTCTCTTAAAAGCTTTTTCGCTGTTTCTACGGCGTGCTAAGGCAGCTAAGTGAGCACTCAGGTTGTTTGTTAAGTGTTGGGCCTATTTTACTCCTTTATTGTCGTGAAGTAGATATAGAAAAGAAACAATATAAAAAAGAAAGAAAACACCACCACCACCTTACAATCTTTAAAACACGGATTTAGGCTTTGTGTATAAAGTGTGTCAGTTATTATAAGGCTTTAAATGTGCGAATCGGTACAGACAATGCGGGAATTACTAGACCGCTTCTTTTTTCAGTTTTTTTTTGTGTTTATACGTCCACATGGCTACTGCTAAACTGCTAATAATAATAGAGACATTTAGCTTGTACGCATATTTTTTAACGTTACCGTGTTACTGGAATACCGGATTGCGTTTACCGTGTTACCGGAACGCATGTTTTAGAAAAGTTTCAGCTGGCCATACGTAAACGTTTACGTACGTACGTAAACGAGTACCTTTACGTTTGCGCTAACCACTAAATCGTGATGATAACTGCATTTAAACTACATTCAATTTAGATAATATTGAATTACCGCTGCGGCAAAATCATAAGGGAGGTTTCTAGCGTGTGCAGTATCCCGGTATAAGCAAAGGGGTGTAGCAATACCGGGTTACCGGGCGATGGTGCCGGCATCTTGTGACGCTTCATGCAACCGCGTTCATGGACACATTTGTTTCCGCTTAGTGTTTTGGGGCGGAAAATGATTAAAAAGGCAATTAATTCGTAATTATGCCACTGCAACACATTTACATTAGAAGTAGAATGCCCGATGTTTCTGAGGTAACAATTTTGTGCTTTCCTCGTTCACCTCGGCCCCGCTAGATGGCGCGACCTATCCAGCCTGTCGGGGGACTTTAGGCTTCTTACGTTTACGACTTCGTTATTCTATTGTAGGTCGCTCTAGCTTCGGTAATCCGGCTGAAACAAGGTGATCGTAAGTGGCGCTCGCACGAATTCGTCTTATTTTGACTCGGCGGCTCGAGTCTCCGCGAAGCGGATATCGCGACTAGCCACGAACGACGGTGAATTTGCGAGATAGGGCCGTAAACGTAAAGCCTATCGGGCTAGTAGTTGACGTTGCGTAAACGTTTACGTTCCGTACAGGTTCGCGCATGCGCAGATTCCATCTGGTATCCGGCAACTCGATAACGCAAAGCAGCATACGTACTAGTAAAAGTCCCTAATAAGTAGCGTTAAGCATGTACAGGCAAACGTACGTTCGACCGAATGGAGACTATCCGGGAAACAATGTTAGAAAGTAAATATGTGCTTTTATTCAAATTTGCGCATGTTTTCGCTGTACAAAATAATTAAATAATTTTTTCAACTCTTTTTCGTGTTTGTGGGATATTTTTTATTATAAATAAAAATATTTTCAAGAATGGAAACATTTAATAAGTTTCGGCTGGTTGTGAGCTTCTTCGCGAAAGTCGCGCCGCTTTTTTGGGGCTTCTTTTGAGATGATTATTTGCTTGTTTGCTCGGCAGCATCTGGTAACTCTGGTACCCAGTATGTCCGCTCAACTGTTTTGACCATGAGCCCCTTTTTGGAAGAAATTACCGCAGGTTAAAGTATAATTGTTAGCGAAGCATGCACCAACAAAGCGTGAGATATTTGCCACTTAAAACGCCTTGCTGTCGATTCCATGTTCGGGCAACATAACCCAGATTTAGCAGAACTGCAAATTGGGCTAGGTGGTGAGGATTCATTGTGGGCGAAGCGCAAGAAACGTAGACGGAAAAGAGGAGAACGACACACGACTCGCTCGAGATCATTGGCTCGGGCCCGATCTGCGATCGGTCCGGACCGGGCCGTGTAGGTGAAATTTTTTCTCGGGTTCGAGCCGGGCCTGGGTCTCGCTTTGAGTCACCGGCCCTGGTTCGAGAGGGTAAACTTGAACGTTCAAGTTCCGGGCCCTGGCTGGGCCGGGGCCGAGAATCACAGCCCGTGCAGTGCTCTAGTGCCAAGCCTGAAGGGAGTGCGGAGCTGGACGGCCTTATTTGTTTCTCTTTAGTTTTCTTTTTCTTTCATCGCTCTCTTTATTCCATGTCTTTTTTGCGTCTGTTTATTTCTATCTTTTTCTTTCTCTCTCTATGCATTTCTTTGTCTTTCTCGCTCTTTCTCCTTCTTGCCCTTCTTTATTCCCAGAAGATCAGCGTCATATGTAACCACAGCGATCTTTCTTTATCTCGCCAATTATCATTTTCTGTCTCTCTCTCTCTCTCTCTCTCTCTCTCTCTATATATATATATATATATATATATATATATATATATATATATATATATGCCTCTATCTAAAGTGGGTACTTGGGCGTGTTGGTACGACATAGCGGAAAGAAAAAAGTGGACAGTGCTGTTGTTTGTGATTCCTTTTTCTTGTCTTTTGCGCTGTTTTTCTTTCCGCTAGTCTCTATCTTACTTTACCTTTCTTTCTCTCTATGCTTTGCTTTACTCTCTCCCCTCCTCCTTTCTCTCCTCCTCACCCTCACTTCCCTTTCCAACCCCCTTGCTGCAACATACCATACAAATCTATGCTATGCTCTGCTATAGCGTGCCTGGATAACCGGGTGGTTAGGACGCTCGCCTTCGGATCCTGGGTACGCGGGTTCAAATCTCGCCACCTCAACAGAAAATTTTTTCGCCACGATTTTCTCTCTTTATATCTTTCTTTCTGTCTATCTGTTTCTGTCTCTCTCTTTCTCTCTGTACTTTTTCTCACCTCTCTCCCATCAGGGTTATTACAGTCCACGCCGGAGATATCGGCGCATGTGGAGTGACGCAAAAGTTGAAAAGCACGAAGCCAGCGCGTACCAGTTCATGATGATAATCATTACCGTTCGCACTACCAGTCGCAAGGAAAAGCTTAAAGAGCTCCGCTCTTAATAAGCTATAAATTGTAAAGCAAGGAGAAGAACGGAGCTGACTACATAGTGACCTAGCCCTAGTTGCCCTCCGCGCAACATGTAGCAGCATGAGACCGCACTCTAATCCTATAAAATCGCCTGAAGCAGCCATGGAACTTATTCGTATAATACATGCTTAGATATCGAAATACGATGACCGGCCCGCGAGGCAGCTGGCGCTTTTTTGCGCCACAGGTGAGCGCTGGCCACGTCGAGCTGTGTCCTTATGGTGTCCGACGAAAGCGGAAGCCTGGGTCCAGCTTTATGAAAGCATTTGAGCTCCAGAGAGACGTGGTACAATAAAGAGAGAGGTGGCACACAAAAAGCCAACGCCCACGCTGGCCGATCCTTTCGTTTCAGTTGCTCAGAACTGTACAGCTTACCGGAGCAATGCGCAGTATGGTTGTCACAACAGCCACGCCCAGTGCAGCAACTGTGGCGCAGAGCCACAGGCGCAAGGGTAAGATCGCGGCCAACTGCGTCGGTCCCGGCCCGACGACCGCGGCCGGCACAGCGTACACAAAGTCCAGGCTAGTCACGTAAGCCGTCTCCATGAACAGAAAGGCGTGGAACCGTTGCAGCTCCAAAGCCATGTCACTCAAGTGCACGTCAAATTTCCTGCAGGACACCAGGTGCAATGTCTTGAAGAATCGTCAACATTCTTCCAGGTCTGAATGTTAGAAACGAAGTTACAAAGCTTGAAGTTTATGTGTAGCGGATGGATGGCCTAAAGTGAAGGTATACAGTTGAACTCGACTGCTCGTTGGCTGCACCTTCATTCTGTATGAGCGCACTTGAAATGCGAAGCAATTTTCGGCGAACCAAAGACTTTTTCTGTTTCTTTCTTTCTATCTATCTATCTATCTATCTATCTATCTATCTATCTATCTATCTATCTATCTATCTATCTATCTATCTATCTATCTATCTATCTATCTATCTATCTATCTATCTATCTATCTATCTATCTATCTGTGTCTGGGTGTTCTCGTTGCTTCTATTACGTGATATTTACCAAAATTCTCATTGCACTGCATCGGTGTAGGGCGAACATGAATGACAGGTCATGAAATGAATATCATGTTATGCACGTCAAGTACGTCATGACATGCATGAGGAGGTCTTGGTGCTCTCGTAATCGTCAACATTATGGATAGCCAGATACAGCAAAGTGGCACGGCATGACAATAGTACATGACGACCATGAATGGCACGTCGTATCATGAGCATCAAGGCATCTCTGTCATAAAGAATGTTCCACTGTGATGGCATGTAGGTCGTTTCATTACTTTGGTGTGTACCAAACAGCGGAAACACGAATGGCACGTCACGACAAAGGTAGTGAAAAGATAATGCAGAAGTCGCAATCCTTTCATTAGCACGGTATGTACCAGAATGTGCAGGCATGCGTGACAAAGATGTGGCAAACAATGATTCGGCACTACACGAATGGCATGACGTGAATGGCATGACGTGATTGGCATGACGCGAATGGCATGACGTGATGATTTTTTCTACTGTTCCACCGCAAAATAACTTGCTAGTCCTTGGAGGAGCTGCATTAGAAGATAGCCACTGCAAAATCCTAGCCTTAGGTCCCAAGTATTGTTTTAAGCCAAACCTGAAACCAGTAGACGTTTTAAGTTTGCCGCGTACAATCACTAGACTGGTTCCTGAAGAAGAGCGCTCCCACTGCATTTCAGACTGCCTTGCTAGTATCAAGGGTTCTAATATGCATCTCAAGTGTCCTGATCCTATCCGGCCTTTGGTTAATTATTGTGGGGAGAAGAAGCTCAGGCCAGTAATTTCAGATAAGGCAGGGTATTTTGTAATTATGCCGGACAGTTCGTTCTCGGAAAAAGGATCAACAGCCATAATAAAGAATTTGAGGACGGTAAAACTTAAACCATCAGTAGTTAGGCAACGTGCTGTCGACCTTTTGTTAAGACAATCTCGAGAGAATAGCTTGTAATGTCAAGAAGGCTAAATCGCTTACTTTATAATTGCTTTTTTCAGCGAAAACACATAAGAACGAGATTCCATTTCGAGCAATTGTTTCAGAGAAAGGCACCTGGCAAGTCGCTGTATCTAGTTATTTGCAGACCTGCTTAACTTCGTTGAGTTTTCCAGACCCTTTTCGTGTGCGTAATTCTCAGGCGCTAGTGCAGTTCCTCTCAGAGGAGAACCCCGGCTGTTGTAAAGCTTTTAGTGTGGATATTGAATACCTTTATTACTCCTTACCGCATGAGGACTTGCTAAATTAACGAACAAGGGCACGAGACGGCTTTCGCCGATAAATGTGGTGTTTCTACCGGGGCATTTCTAGAAATCCTTTCCATGTATTTAAAGTCGACGCTTGTAGGTTGGAAGGAAGGCGTTTATGTGCAGAAATCAGGGATATCTATTGGTTCTAAGGTTGCTCCGGTTCTTAGTGCTTTATACCTCAGCGAGATTGACAATCTTTTGGAAGGCGCCTTAGGTAATTCTGTCATTAAGGTTTTTCGTTATGTGGACGATTACTTCATTTTTTGTAATGGTGAGGGCTTTGAAAACGTGGTAACCTCAGTGAGCGAAAAATTTGAATTAAATGGAGGAGGGCTGAACTTTACTAAAGAGTTGCCTCAGAATAATGGAATACAATTTCTACACATTTCCTTAACGTTTCGGAAGAACCACGTGTGCTGGCAGCATGCTCCTAGATCTTCAAAACCGCTATTAAATTTTTCGTCGAAGCACTAGAAGGTCGTAAAAAACGGTATCGCCATGTCTTGCCTTAAGTCTGCCCTCACCAAATCGTGTGAGCACAAAATGAGTGATAGCTCTAACGCACAGCTTACGCGTCTTTTAAATGTGGGGTATCCTCGTGATGCAGTGGCCACTGTCGCTGAACGTTTAAAGAAGTCTATTGTGTTAGTCCGGGCATGGTTGCGGAAAGCCATAGGAAGAAACGTGTCGTAGGTATACCGTACATTAAATGCGTATCTCACAGGCTAAAGAAAGTAGGAAGTAGATACGGCGTTAACGTTGTTTTCACGGCTACCATTAAGCTAGGTAAGATATGTGCCGCTGCGCAGAGGAAGAATGAGCGAGTACAAGAGAAGAAGCGAACCGATATTTGTTTCGTAAAACACACCAACAAATTCACTGAATGCCGTACAAGTGTGATGTACGGCGTTATGACTGACAAATGGTGGCGACGCGCTGACCATGAAAATGGAAAGGCAATGCGTTCTCACACTGCTAGAACACCTGCATCCTTCCTAGAAACGGAATCCTTGGGACGGGAAGCGACTGACAATGGGCCACCTGGATTTGGATTGGTGTGCTGCCAAGACGACCTGACCTGTACGCTTTGTCAGGAGTCGCCGCAGACCCTTTTCTGCCTTCGGGGAAGAGTCCGAGGAACAAGCCCGAGGAACCTGTCAACACCTCCTAAAATTCTTCAGGCCTGCGCCCTCCGCCGTGACGTCACCACCGGCCGTCCTACCGGTCCAACACCTTCTGACCGGTCCCGTCATGCATTCCCGAATTCCCTCTCGCTTCAGTGGTGACGGCCGGGCTGCACGTGTGTTTTTCGCGAGTCTGCCGAGCCATTTTCTTTGCGTTGTGTTTGCAGTGAATTTTGCATCCGGAATTTTATTGCACGAAGCTTCTGACATGCCCAACAAGTGTTGTGTGCCGGCATGTTCAAGTAATTACAAGACGGGGAAGAAAGTTCAAGTATTTCATTCCCCAAGGATGAAGTGCAAAGGAAGAAGTGGCTCAGTGCTATTCCAAGAAAGGATTTCTTCCGACGGAAAACAACAAGGTAAGAGCAAACTGGATGTCACCATTGCATCACACTGATGGTGAAATCATACTCATGTAACAGTTCGCGATGCGCTTGTGCAATGTTTAGACGCATTGCGAGGTTCGCTGACACTCTGCGACTGCTGTTGGTATGCAGGTATGCGCATTGCATTTCACCGAGTCATGCCTCGAGAACAAGTCGTCCTACACGGATCCTATGACAGGAAGAGTGCTAGAGGTTTCACTGAAAGTACCGCGCCTGCGTTCAGGATCAGTGCCCACACTGTTCCCAGGATGTCCTACGTACTTGTTGAAGGATGACCCTTCTTCGAGAGAATGCCCGGAAATGAAAAAAATGCGCCGAGAAGCGGCTGACCTCGCTCGTGCCATCGCAGAATCGGAGGCTACTTATCGTGATGAAGAAACGAAATGTTGTTTTTCTCCGCTTCTTGAGCTTATGGAATGTTTGAAAGCGCACCTGTGCCAAATGAGTGGATTGTAATTCACCGCCCAAACTGTTCCCTGTTTTTAAATATTGTCGATGAGAGCATGCCGATGTTGCGGTCGTCTGTTACTGTTTTCAGCGACCTGAGTATCAGTGTATGTTTTCATGGTACCAATTAAGCCGTATAGGTGATTATGTCGTGCCAGGAAGCATTGGGAATGTGAATGTCCTGTCTGCCATCTTAAGTAAGCTTCAAAGCATCCTCGGTGAAAAATGCTCCTCAGAAGGTCTTTGTGACGTAGTCGTTAGCCTTCTTGAGCAACTTGAACGAGATGCCATTGACAGTAAGAAACGGATCATTCGGTTTCTTGCGAGAACAAGTGGCGTTGCTTGGAAAACAGCGGTTGCAGTATTCCTCCGAAAGTATGGTGGTTGCTTGCATACTGCATACCATATCTCCACACGCCTACAAATTTCTGAGGGGATCAGGTTTTTTTGCCATGCCGCATCCCAGTACTTGCCGAAATGTCTGCTCCTCGTTTCACTTGTCACCTGACATCGAGTCAGCGAGTCAAAATTTTCTCAGGTACATAAAACACAGATTTAAACAATTTAAACAAAAACAAAAAACAATTAAACAAAAAACAATATTGCTGAGAATAACTATTCGCGTAACCGCGTACGATATCGCGATACAACTGCTTCACTGCGAGAGGAGTGCCAGAAGCGGCGCGCCCCCGCAGGACCGGTCGGACGGCGAGTGATGACGTAGCTGACGTCATGTCACGTGAGGCGCAGGCCTGAAGAATTTTAGGAGGTGTTGAACCTGTTCCCTGCTTCCCCCACAAGCGTGCCGTCGACCGCCGAACCCTTGCTGTTTCAAGAGTACAACGGCCCCTCAGCGACAGTGAAATAGACTGTGCCATGGTGGGTGGGGTCGTGTGTGTGATTGGTGGTCATCAAGAAGGGGGAGCCAGCCTGAGGGGTTAAAACGACGGTGCTAAGTGAGAAATGGGGTTCTGAGCCCTCGGTAACAGGCTCATCCAGTTCGCTTGTCGCGGAACTCTTTCGTTTTAACTATGTAATTGTTGTACAAAAAGTGCCAGTAAATATGTTTGTTATCGTTTTCCCAACTTGCTAGCAGCATTTCCTCAACCCGGAGACTCGACTACGCTACCAAACGGAGTCCGGGTACGACGCTGCCCTATTGTAGCAACAACATGGTTGCGGAGAAGGGACGGATCTAAATACCGGTCGCAACAACTGGTTGCAGCGGTGGTATGGATCCAAACACCCGGTCGTAACAACTGGTGATCAGCGCTGGGATCTGAAGCTACAAGCGACCACAACAGTCGGCCTAAGGGAATGCAGCTGTCTCGAGACATCGATCACGTGTGGGTGAGTGCTTGGCTTTTCCTTTGATGTGGACCAGGTTCTAAACGAGGGTTTTAGATCTGGCAGATAACTTTGCCGAAAGACTCAAGGTTACGTACTTTCGGATAGTTGTTTTGGAAGTGGCGGGCACTGGGAACGATCATGGATTTACGGAAGCTGCAGAAGCCGGACTTGTTGCTGTTATGTAAGGAAGTGGGGATCGATACAAAAGGTCTGACACGAAAAGCCCTACTCATACAGGCGATTATTGATTTGGGGGTCGATGATGAGGAGCTCTGTGAAGAATGGGAATACGCCAACCAAAATAAGGAAGAGTGGCTCAGACACTGGGAAACAGAGGAACGCCGCGCAGAACTCGAAAAGGAAAACGAAGAAATGAGGCGTGAGAGTGAAAGAGAGGAAAGGAGGCGTGAGCAAGAGTTTGAGCTCCGCAAACTAGAACTTGAGTTGAGGTCGAGCAGTAGTCCCCAACAAGCGGTACCTCTTCCACGCAGGGAGGCAGAGTTCAAAATGTCTAGGTACTTGCGGTCATACGTGGTATCAGGGGATATCGGTCTGTATCTGGTGAATTTTGAGCGTACGTGCGAGACTAGGTCGTTTGAGCGAGACACCTGGTCTCAGAGACTACTTACGGTTCTACCCTGCGAGGCGGCGGAGGTTATTCCGCGACTCAGCAAGGAGGACGCCGAGCGCAGAGGCGTTCAGGAAGAGATTTCGGGGCGCTAAGAAGGAGCGAGAGCTATCCCGATTTCCTTTACAACCTGAAAGCGGATTTGATTGAATGGTTAAAGAGCACTGAGTCCTACAATGACAGGGACGTGGTAGTAGAGAGAATTCTGATGGAGCAGTTTTGCAACTGTCTCCCAGCTAGAGCAGGGAAGAAATTGGTTACAGGATCGGGGTGAGTCGTCGAGGAGTACGTGTCGCGTAGACAGGGTAACAGCAACTTCCCAGGCAGCACAGAACGAAGGGCCGATATCGGTGATAGACTGGCAGTTCCTGGCCCTAGAACGGCCCATAATTGACAATGTGCCGCCAATATTGGCTGTGTCATTCTAATGGAACGCCGATGTTGGACCAGCATTGACAACGTGCCGCCAATAATGGCCGTGCCAGTCTAATAGAACGGACACATTGGGCCAGCATTCAGAACGTGCCGCCGATATCGGCTGTGCCAGTCTAATGGAACGGACACATTGGGCCGAGTTATACAAGCAGCAGCCAATATGGGCTGAGCCATGCAATTAAGCCGGAATTATTGGCCCGTCGTTCGAACGATATTGCCGACGTCGGCTAAAAGTCAACTTCGTCGGTATAACATCGGTCCGTTATGAGCCAATTTCTGCGCCTACTGCTGTTTGGTGCTCTTCGGTGGTCCCACTTCACACGCCGATTTTTGAAGTCCGAGAGCGTAATGTGCCGGACACAACATAAACATATTTTGGTCATTAAATCATACACAGCTCGTAGATATGCATGATCGTTGGTTGAGCTAGCGCAAGACTATTAACTGAGAAAAATTTACCCATTTTATCACCTGCCAGGCGTCCGATCCGGTGCTTCAGTACGAAGCAACCGCGGATCCGGCTGCCGTACGACCGTAACGGCGCGCTGGACGTCGGATCGGACGCAAATTGTATCGTATCGTGTGTCCTGCTTTGCTATCACCGCGATCGATTAGGCTGTCTCGCGTTGTTCACAGCGCAGTACCGGTTAACGGCTTCCCACTTGTAGGTGCTCGACGTGTGCGAAGTGAGGGTTATGCAGTTGATCGAGTTAGAGCGTTGTTGTGATTGAATCGTTTAATACGTGCGGTTGCCGTAATCTGACACGTATGCCCACATAGTATGTTGACGCCACGACCATAGAAGTCAACTTCAACACCTTGAAATGCGTGTAGCGCGGTGTGGCGGAGTGCGTGGGCGTCCAGCACCTTGTGTACGCGCCGCATCGTAGCGAGTTCGAATCTCGGCCTGCTACCTTTTCTTTCGTGTTTTCTTTTCTTAGAATAGGTTGTTTACACCCTACTCTGCCCAAAACAGCAGCCTACGTTGTAGGCACGGCCCGCGCAGCACGATGCGAAAAAAAAAAAAAACGCTTCCGTGAGTTCGTACGTGTTCTTACATTGAACATAACACGCCGAACCGTAAATAACAAAAAAAAAGGAAAAAACACGTGCATGCGGCAACAAAACCACTTTGATTAAAGACAGAGCCAGTAACGCCCCCCCCCCCTTTCCTTTTAAATCGACGGAAAGCTGTTGCCTCGATCAAGAGCGGAAAGTTTTATTTTAGACCTAGCTGCTATCCATTGTTATTATTCTTTCGTTTCGTGGTGGGGCGAAGGCTCGCTGTTTTTCGGGAGATTTGTGGATGTACCCATACAATTTGAAGGATATTCGTCAGAATTCGCGGCATCGAGTCTCCCAAAAAATCGGGATAATCACTTGGCATGGTGCCAGGCCTTGTCCACCTCACTGAAAGGGAAATGTTTATGATTAAATCTCGAAAGCTACGATTGTTGCAGTTCACCGCACTGAAAGGGATATGTTTATGATTAAATCTCGAAAGCTATGTTTGTTGCAGTTACTGCAACCAACAAGCTGGCATAAGTGACTGTTGACAGCACTGGAGATTGTTGCCTGTGCTGTGAGCAGCAGTGAATTTGGGCATGTGCTCTGTTTAAATTTCTCTCTTTCAGTGTCTCAATATTTCGATCCTATCCTTATCTTTCTAGTTCCCTTCCTCCAGACTCAGTGTAGATGAGCAAAAAGGATTTTTGTGCTCATTAACTTGTTTATATACTTGATTATCACATCTCTCTATGCAATTCTGTACTGCGTGCCTCCAGAAGCTTCTAATCGAGTCAAGCAGAACTAGAAGCAAGGATGAGGAGCATGTTGGTGCAAGCCAAAGTAGCTGCAGGCGCATATCACTTTTGCCGTATTGTCCTTATATCTTTGTGATATAATATATGCTGCTATGCACACATAAAGTCCTCATGGGGTCTTCATATTCATATATAGTACAGGAACATGTTTCCCGCAAGACTTAATTTGTTGAACTGCATGCAACAACCATTTTCACCTTTACTTTCATACTACAGATAACATATTGAGCTCATCTGTATTAGTAAATTTTAAAATGGCCGATGTTATTAGAGAGACAGTTTAATTTATGAGCCACAGAAGACACAAATATGCCGGATAGGCACTTTGTAGTTAAGGCCAGTTGCATAACCAGGGCAGTGGCGTAAATCATAGAGAGGTCAGGGGGGTCCTACCCCCCTTGTATTCAGGCTCGACACCCCTAGCTTCCAAGTGCCTCCCCCCCCTTGAGATTTATCCTTGAAATATCATATTTCAAAGGTAAATATGTCAATTAAGCAATTCAATTGCTTGACAGATAAGCATAGTGCACTCTCCCAAAAATCAACTCTGAAATCTGAAACCCTTCCAGTGAGTAGAAACAAAGAAAAGCTGTTTTTGGTTTCAAAAGACAATGTAGATGATGCTTTCTGACATGATATGGGTGACTATTCTGACGTGCCGAAAATGTTTATTATTCTGGCCTTTGAAGTGCAATGTAAAGAATCCCCAATCAGCTACCGTTATTTATTTATGTACACGATTGGGTAGAAGATACTGACAACAAAGTGTGAGTTCGATTTCTCAAATATAATAGCGTTATTAAAAAAATCTCTGGTTAATATAAACACGCTTTACAAGAATGATTCCATGGGTGAATCGCGGGATACTAACAGATATACGGTTGGAGGTGAAGTTAAATAAAAGTATTTCCTTTACATGTTACAGTAAAAAAGCGCTAGCATTTTCATTGGATAGTTTAACCCAAATGACATATCAGCTATACCATATAGCTGACGTATGCTACAGCCAGTGGCGGATCCAGAGGGGGGGGCGGTAGGGGCGATCGCCCCCTCAAAGCCTGTATCAGCCCCCCCCTCCCATGCCTGCAGTGCCTGTCGCCCCCCTCCTTTAGCAAGTTGCTTCGGTTACCATTACACAAAAGGGGAAAGAGAACCTTGTCCCCGCCCTCTACCTCTCTCCTCATCCCTACCCTACCACTCCCCACAACAAAAACACCACAACAAAAAGAAGAGCCTGACGGCCACTTCAGCAGTTCAGGCACAACACTGAAATATGTCACAAAAACATACCTTTAACGCCTTTGTTGCACGAGAACGTTAGGAGTGTACGCAAATGCTGGAAGTACCGATGGACAAGAAAGCCATGACGCATATCTGGCTCATATTCCATGCACTGACAGAAGAAACGTGCTAGGATCTTCAACAATGGCTTCGGTACATCTCTTGAATGTGCCCTCAAGAATGGTGAAGCCAAGTGGACGAGACATGACTGCAGACTGCAGCGCCACAAGTTGAACACGTTAACCACCAACGACGAATCCATGCTAGAGTGGATGCCGCAAGGAATCCTGAACACCTAACGCCACTGGCTCTAACTCATCATTCCCGAAACCTCGACCAACATAAGGTTCTGCTGACAAACTGCCGTCCCTCACCAAGTGGTGAAACAAGGTTACCCCGCCCAGCTTGAACCACCTCATCGTAAGGTGGTTCAATTTTTTTGGCTTCCATGCTTATAACACTGTCTCGCCAAACTCCCCGCTCTAAGCTCACCATGTTCATCATGGCTGGGAGTGTGTTGTAATTAAACAAGAAAGAGGACATTGGCGGGAGCGCACACACACAGTATTTTTCGAATAAACAAGCAATAGCCTCCATGGTCATTTCTGACTGGCTTTCGCATATGTCCCTTCCATTATACTCACGTTGATATTCTAATGTTTTTGCACTAAGCAAAAGGCGCGAAAGTCTAATAAATTAAGAAAACAATAAAGTATGCGCGCAAGCTTTCAGAAGGCTTTTCATTATTTGCAGCACTTACTTTCTTATTGCAGCACAATGTGCTAGAAATAAAGCACTAAAATGGTCCTCCAATGACATTGTACGTCTTTTATATAGAAATATTTATACTGTGTTCATGCTATCTTTCCACATGTGTGGAAAGAGCCAGCTTGCTCAGTAAAGTGAGGCTTAGATGCTGACTTGCTGAATGAAGATCAATGTGCTCTCTTGTATAGTCACTCTCAGACTCGGCTCGCACATTCATCGATTTATACAGCCTTTGTTACTACCTAATGCTGTTCCTTGCTGTAAATAAGTTTTAGATATGAGAAGTAACAACACTATCCTCTCTTGAAAGAGTGCTAGCAATATTTGAAACCATGAATATAGCTGTCAGCAACAAACTTAGTTTGTTGTACTAAAGCTTCTGGGAATCTGCATAGCATTATTGTAGTGTGCTGGAGTTAACGTGAGAAAGAACCAATTGAGCAGCACTTGAGCAATTAAGGCAACAGTGAAGTCGAAGAGACCTCATACTAGTGAATTTTCCCATCAGCAAGTAGAGGAAGAGCTACTACATGTGAATATGCTGTGCACACAGTAAGCTTTTTGGCTTCTATAGCTGTGCTAAACCCAGTTTCAGAGTTGCTGTGTGACCAAAATGCCTCTGAAATTGTTTGGAGTACTGTACGTCTGACATGTGGCATGCTTCACAGCATTTGTCACATTATAAGATATCAAGGACAAAATGCTTAAACACTGCTTTTTGCTGTTCATGGGCACAAGTATCATCTTAATCTTTCATTTTTTCAAATGTGGCTTTACCTTCAGTGCTTATGATGTGGGTCAGTTGGGAAGACGAGCCCGACTTAGGACCATGAGCTTGTTGAAGTATACAACTAAAACAAAGCTCAAGGTGTGTGAGCATGCCATCTTTTATGCCGACTGATAAAAAATGTAGTGCCGAACCTTCTTGTGTGAGAACTGGTTGCAGGGATCAAGCTCACAGAAAACACAAAGTTGCACTTTCTTTTCAAAGCCGCTGAAAGAGTGCCACTGAAGGCCACAGCAAATTAAAATAACTTCTTCACTCTTATTGTGGCACTCAAGAGCTAGCACATTTGCAAACCCCTCCACAACATAGATTTATCAATGGTATGAGATATAACTTAAAGCAATGATTCAATAATTTTTATAGCTATCATAACAAAGTGTCACAAACACAATTGTGGGTTAGGCATTTTTCTCACACCCAAATGATTATTTCAAGATATCAAATGTGGTGCATAAACGAAATACAGAAAGAAAGATTTTTCCAGAATCTTGAAGAGCTGATGACGTAAGATTTTTTTACTGGCTTTACTCAAACAAGGTGAACGTGCAGTTTTAACCATACCTCCTGCAGAATGTTAGTGATTCTATGAAGTAGGATATTTTCACTCTTTCAGGCCATTTGTGTACTAATGATGACATACACATAATAGTGAAACATCTGTTTTGTTTCCATGACATATTTGAGTAAAGGTTACTCAAAAGAAAATTTTTGTGAAGTGAGCGCAGCATGTCACAGATGACAGGACGGTTTTTTCATCCTGCATCATTTTAAGATATGTGCAGCCACTCAAGTTCACTGCTCACATATGTGTCCTTCTCCTGTGTGCTGTCACTTCATGATGTCAGGTATACGAGATGTGTAGTCACCAGAGAATATTGGGCTTGGTGTTGGTCAGTCTCAAAGAACTTAATAACTGGGCAGACCTACAGTCATGCTGTAAAACAGGTTTTACAGTGCTTCAGCCAATATGTCTGCCTTGAATGTCATGCGTATATGTTCCACTCCATTGCTCATTGGGTGGTAGGTCGTGGTCGAATATTATAGGCTCAATTGGCTTTCTGTCTCTGTTTTGATGGAGGACGACATGCCACTTTAAAGTGACACAGCCAGTGGCTGACAAAAGCGGGAGCAAACAGTTGCAGCTGTAATGTCTGAGTCGGAATATATTCCATGCAACACTTGAAACATCCAGTCAACAGGCCAACAAGTTTGGCTTTGGTAGGGTGGCAATGGCACGATGAGGTCCACAAAAATGTGGTGAATCAAGTGTTGGGCCTGCAAACATATCCAAGAATGTCACAGTGTGACTGAATCTTGAAGTGCTGCAAAGCGATCCACTCACGAGTCTGCTGGTGGAACACCCACGTGATGCTACGTCATATGAAATCTACCGTGAAAACTTTTGGATTGCCCAGATACTTGGGTGTGAAAAGATTCTCTAGTGGTGTGAATTCTAATGATGATTGCAAGTGGGCATAAATGATCAAGGCTTGTGTCACAACATGTGTCACAACAAGCGTCTCCTGTTCCTGGCAAAGGAAACCACTGAAATTCTAGCAACGTTGAAGCTTATAATTCTTGTACGTGCAAGAATTCCTTGTCATCGTGTCAGCAGTTGCCACTTTTTTGAGGTCTATTCCTCTGAGACAGGTGACGACAGCATTAGTTGGGCAACGTGTCCAGGGCATCAGTGACAATGTTGTCAGCTCCCTTGGTGTGACTATGTCTGTACTGAAATTTGATATGTACGACATCTGCTGCAGTTTGCGGGTAGTGTGGACACCACCGTTGCGATTGAGGAACTTTAATGGCATACATGAATGTGGACTCATGTATTTCATGACAAAGAACTCACTTCCTTACACATGTAATGATGAAATATTCTACTGCTGCTTCAGTCTTCACCCAAAGTGCTGTAATCTCAGTGGTTGTCAGTTTTCAGGAAAAGGAAGCGATTGGGTGGCCTGCACTTCTTAGATGAGTTGTTGAAGCACATCCAGCACCTAAAGCTGCATCCAAGATGTCAATGATGATGCATAGTACGTGGAAACTCTCATTTGATGTTAGGGGATCCATGGTGTCACCAAGGTGTCTCTCGATCCCTGAAAGGCTGCTCGGGCGTGCTTGGTCCAGGGGAGCTCAATAGCAGCACTTCTGTGTATCAACGGCAGGAAGTGGAGAGGATGTAGAATGGCCCAGTGCCAAGGTACAAAATGGTGGTAGTAGTTCACAAGACAAAGGGACTCGCAGAGCTGACAAATTAGTATTCAGAGATGGGAACTTTTCAACAGCCATGACTCTGTGTGGGTGTGGTTTAATACTGGAGACGCCGAGACGAGATGAAATGGCCAGGAAAGGTAAGCTTGTTGATGCCAAATACATCTATGTTGACAAATGTTCCAGGCTTGGCCAGATGCTGGATCACAGATTGCAGATGTGAATTGGGCTCATTTGATGAACTGCTTGCAAGGAGTGAGTTGTTGAGGTAGCATGAAAGACGTCGAGGCTGTGTAAACGCTGAAATGTCCATCTGGAGTTTCTCGTGCCGAATGGCATGAAGGAACTCAGACAGAAGGGTACGTGTCACTATCAGCATGTTCAGGATGTCTTCTGGAGCCACAAGGATTTGATGGTAGGACCGTACGAGACCAATTTGGGAGAAAATTGTTGCACCATGTAGTTTGGCTGTGACATCACGAGAATGTGAGGTGCACTGAGTAATGATCGGGCATGGTTGCTTGTTTCAACTATATGGCTCAATTGGTAGTTGCTGCCAGGCCGTCAGCCTCCTGGTTTAGGCTTCAGAACCATTTGCAGAGCAACACCAACACACAGAACACGTTGGGCTGCAGGTGAAAGTCAGTGAAAAATCTGAAAATCTATATATTTGAGATGGCTGCCTCAAAAATTTTTTTTAACTGCAGCCCAAAACCCTCCTTCCAATACAATTTATCAGTTCTGTGGTCCGCCAAACCGTCCAAATTTGTATTTTTCTCTGTCTTTTTCTCAGGGACCATATTTCATACTAAGTTAATTTTGATTTGGTAATGACAATATGACACCGCGGTAAAATGGATAAAACGGTGATGATGTAGTGCGCAAGAACGTTGCAACGAAAAGCAGCAGCTGGGTTAATTGTCAAGCCTAAAAACACAGTAGTAATCTGACATATCTTGCACCAGGCCCGTAGCCGGAGGGGGAATTTGGTGAAGTATGTGTTTTTACCAAAAGTAAACAATAAAAATTGGTGTTTTTCTCAGATAGTCAACGTTTTCAGCAAGTCCCCCCCCCCTCCCCCCAAAAAAATTCCTCATGGCTACGGGCCTGTCTTGCACATATCCAGGTCTTCCTCATCGGTTAAGCTGTCAAAAAAACGTAATCTTGTTAAGGCTAAGCTAACAGAGAAGGCTGCGGGCGTGAGTAGGTGGGCTGTTATGGACATGCGCGTTCCTTAAACCGTGGATGCTTGGTCGTTGTTGTTTACAAGCTGCCTCTCGTTTGTACGCAGGGCGAAGTGTATTAGTGCATGTGATATTAGAAGTACGTACACACGCCATGTGACCAACTAGGTCGCTTTCAAGGGCGCAGCCAGAATTATTTCGGGGTGAGGGGTTCAACCCCACCTGATGGCAACGCCTTAGCAGATTGTTCGCCTCTTTATACGACCGTCGTTCTCATGGCTTTTAACACATATGTCGAGTTCAAGATGACTGCAGCTGCGTAAGTCAAACATCCGGAGCTTCAGCATGATGAAACAAAATATATGCTGCATTCTCGCGCCACCAGTCTTGATTTACACGTGACTGCTTCGATTGCCTGCGTTTTCTTTTTGTTGAACATTCTTTGTAACGGTGTCTTGATCGTGATCGGGCCAATCCGGATCGAATTTCTTTATTGCGATCGACAATGGTCGCTGCTACACGGTCCAAAATATCCGGGTTGTGTTTGGTGCAGACGCCAGTCAAATCACGTTCTGGTAATCAGTAATCCCGACGCGCCGATCTAGACCGTCTTGATCCCACCGCTATCAAAAGAGCCCTGTGACACCTGTATTAGCACATTCGTGGTTCGCTTGTTTTGTCAGCTGGCGCTATATGAAACGTTTTAATTTCGTGTTATTTTATAAAATTCTATTTGAGAGTCAGCGCGCCGTTCGGTTGCTGCCCTGTGCCATCATACCAACTCGCCCAGCTGAGCGACAAGCGGGGTTTGATTTTTGCTGGTTGATTGCACCATCGCAGCCTTTCTTCTGACTGCTAAATGCGGCTAAATAGCACTTTTGTTAGAGAGACTTGAAGGCCTCTTTGCTTTTGTTATGTGTGGATACTCCTCTGGCTACATGTCGGGATATTTCTGATATTTCGGCGACCTTTCTTCACGAAGACCTGGCAACCCTGCTTTTGTCATCCGGGAACTCCGGGAAATTCGTCCGGCGCATCAGCACAGCAACTCGGCTGACGTTAACTTGTGAGTATAAGTTATTGTTCTTCCCTACGAGTGTTTTTTGTTGTTCACGTGCATCTTAATGAACTGGTCACCATTGTGTGCGAGTGTTCGGCTAGTTAGTAGGGCGAACAGTTGCGGCTAAGCCCTCAGTCGCGTACGTGCGATCGGAATTTATTTCACATCCGAGGTGATCGATCTTGTTATTCGAGCGGAGGGTACACAGTAGGGCGCTCTATTGAGGGATTTCATGTGCAACTTGCGTAATCGTAACTTGCAACTTGCGTAAACGCACAGTTAGATGACAACAGCCTATGTTCCTGCCTCTGTCTCGGGGATCGTTTACAAAAGTGCCACAAAATTAGTGAGCCTCTCGCGCAAGAAATTTCGGTGTAACAATTTCGACAGTGCAGTGAAGAATGCCGTGTGCATTCGATGTGAACAGTGAAGAACCTGAAAAACAAACGTAACTGACTCTTTTGGTGTTCACTGTGGTCAAACGGTACATTTTGACCCTTGTGATTGGTGCGAAAAAGTGGTGTCGCAATGCACCACCACGCTTCGGCCTAGTGTTCTTCAAATTTTACTGATCATGAGTTCATGCGCTGGCTGGGTTCTCATATAAGGGCGCAGGGTAAGCTCTATATTTCCTGTGCATCTTTTAACAAGTTGAAGAACCGTTTTCTAAGTAACTAAAAGAGGTATCACCTTAATGTGTGTATATTTTCTTAAAAAAAGTTGCGTTCTTTTAAGTGTAGAAGTTTAATCAAAATCTAAATGCACTATTTTCTAAAAATGTTCTTCTGCCAGAAAAAGCGACTTTCTCAGAAAAGAACGAGTACACAAAATATACACAAATGGATACACGTCCAAATAGCAAGGAAAAAAAATTTTCATCTTTTAAGAATTTGCCCTACACTGTGGTAGCACAGTGAACCTCAGTACACAAGAACGAGGAGAATGCTTTTTTATGCTGTTCTTTTCTAGTCAAATCTTCCCTGGCAGTAAGCTGGCACACATTCTTGTGTCACCATCTTCCTGTGCTGCTGCCTTAATTTTTCAATTCTGATCATGCTCACCACCTTGTGCTATGTTTTCCCTCTAAGAGACTAGTAGTATGAGCCACGTGCTACAATATACATGCTTGTCACTAAGGCTAATTATATCTGCTCACATGCCAAACTTGGGCAGTGGATCGACAGTGTGAGCCAAATGGTGCATGCGCATAGCAGAGCACGTGTAGCACCCTTTTGCAAAACTACATCTTTTCTGTACATCTAAAACTCTGCCAACTACTGGAATCTGCTGTGACCTCAGCACAGTAATTATGTGCAGCACGGCCATTGCAGCATGTGGCAGTTCTGTGTGGTAGGTCAGTACGCTAGACAGGGTTTGCGTGACTTGCCAGCTGCATCAGATATTAATGTGCAGCGACGTTTAATAGTTCTGTGACAAGTAATGAGGTTTTACATCAATACGAGTAAATAAAAGTGGCACCTAACATTTGTATCAATTTGCTATGAAAGGTGGCTTACTTACTTTTTTTTTTTCATTGCTTCATAAGTGCAACACTTCTTTTCAGTTTGTTGCAAAAATTCACTGGTGTCAAATGGAGGAATAAATATAAATTGCCAGTCACGATTTTCCCAAATGCTTATGTTGCTTTGTCTGTCAGCTTCATGTGGCTTTAATAACAGAAACCAAGACCCTCAGTTCCTCATTCACAAAGAACATTTGTGTTTACCCGAACACTGCTATAGTCTGTGCTTTAAAAAAAAAAGTAAAGGTCCACAAAGTGATGCATGTGACTTCCAAGTTTGGTGGGAGAAGTTCGTGTGGTGTGCTGCTGCTTGTACCCACGCCTTCATGGGCACAATAAATTCTATGGGATCATAACCTGTGCGGGTTGCAATGATTCAGCGTCAAATGGCACACACGAGCAAAGATAATTGGTCTGTGAGTGACCTGAAGTCCTGGACTTGGTGATAAGAGATTGGGGTCACTTTCTGAGCAGATGCAGCGCTGCGCTGTTTTCACAGTGGCAACACTGAAAACGCGACAGCCGTCTCCTGCTGCTGAAATTACTCCTTCACCTTTATTATGGTCTATCACTTGCACTGAAGTTACCTGTACTGCAGGTGGCTCATTTTCTTGATAGCCATCGAATGAAAGCTTAGCACGATCTACAGCCATGGCTCGCACCTCCTTGTCTGTCTGTTGCTCGGCGTTGACAAACTGATTGTCAATTGTGATGAAGTCAGGGAAGCTCTCTGCTTGAATGCCTCCTTGAATCAAAGCCACACTGACTGGTCCTACGGCTCATCATTCAGGTCGAACAATTCCTCGCTGTCAGGGTTGTTGTCTTTCTGAAAGGCCTTCTCAAGCAGTTCTTATCAAAGAACCCTGACATCAAAACTGAAACTTCGACATGTTTGGGTTGTTGATTGTCCTGTATAGTGGGCACTTGTGACCAATTATTAGTGTGTGTACATTGCCGAAGTATTTTAATTTGGTTTAGAGTAAGCGTGAGTGCTCATATACTTGGCAGCGCCTCGCGACATTGACACTCTTGTGGGACGGTCCAACTAGTGAAGCGAGTTATAGTCGATGCCACAGGATACTTTGCAGGGCGACACAA